>NC_089843.1:151361480-151666301 GCF_035609145.1 Eleutherodactylus coqui | reverse complement strand
ATTATGATGTCATAATGCAAAATTCCATTATGATGTCATAATGTAACGTCCCATTATGATGTCATAATGCAAATTTCCATTATGATGTCATAATGTAACATTCCATTATGATGTCATATTGCAAAATTCCATTATGATGTCATAATGCAAAATTCCATTATGATGTCATAATGTAAAATTCCATTATGATGTCATAATGTAACATCCCATTATGATGTCATAATGCAAAATTCCATTATGATGTCATAATGTAACATTCCATTATGATGTCATAATGCAAAATTCCATTATGATGTCATAATGCAATATTCCATTACGATGTCATAATGTAACATGCCATTATGATGTCATAATGCAACATTCCATTATGATGTCATAATGTAACATTCCATTATGATGTCATAATGCAACATTCGATTATGATGTCATAATGTAAAATTCCATTATGATGTCATAATGCAAAATTCCATTATGATGTCATAATGCAAAATTCCATTATGATGTCATAATGTAAAATTCTATTATGATGTCATAATGCAAAATTCCATTATGATGTCATAATGCAAAATTCCATTATGATGTCATATTGTAAAATTCCATTATGATGTCATAATGCAAAATTCCATTATGATGTCATAATGTAAAATTCCATTATGATGTCATAATGCAAAATTCCATTATGATGTCATAATGTAAAATTCCATTATGATGTCATAATGCAACATTCCATTATGATGTCATAATGCAAGATTCCATTATGATGTCATAATGTAACTATCCATTATGATGTCATAATGTAACATTCCATTATGATGTCATAATGTAACATTCCATTATGATGTCATAATGCAAAATTCCATTATGATGTCATAATGTAACATTCCATTATGATGTCATAATGCAAAATTCCATTATGATGTCATAATGCAAAATTCCATTATGATGTAATAATGCAAAATTCCATTATGATGTCATAATGTAACATTCCATTATGATGTCATAATGCAAAATTCCATTATGATGTCATAATGCAAAAATTCCATTAAGATGTCATAATGTAACATCCCATTATGATGTCATAATGCAAAATTCCATTATGATGTCATAATGCAACATTCCATTATGATGTCATAATGTAACATTCCATTATGATGTCATATTGCAACTTTCCATTATGATGTCATAATTCAAAATTCCATTATGATGTCATAATGTAACATTCCATTATGATGTCATAATGCAAAATTCCATTATGATGTCATAATGTAACATTCCATTATGATGTCATAATGCAAAATTCCATTATGATGTCATAATGTAACATTCCATTATGATGTCATAATGCAAAATTCCATTATGATGTCATAATGTAACATTCCATTATGATGTCATAATGCAACATTCCATTATGATGTCATAATGCAAAATTCCATTATGATGTAATAATGTAACATTCCATTATGATGTCATAATGTAACGTCCCATTATGATGTCATAATGCAAAATTCCATTATGATGTCATAATGTAACGTCCCATTATGATGTCATAATGCAAAATTCCATTATGATGTCATAATGTAACATTCCATTATGATGTCATATTGCAAAATTCCATTATGATGTCATAATGTAACATTCCATTATGATGTCATATTGCAAAATTCCATTATGATGTCATAATGCAAAATTCCATTATGATGTCATAATGTAAAATTCCATTATGATGTCATAATGTAACATCCCATTATGATGTCATAATGCAAAATTCCATTATGATGTCATAATGTAACATTCCATTATGATGTCATAATGCAAAATTCCATTATGATGTCATAATGCAATATTCCATTACGATGTCATAATGTAACATGCCATTATGATGTCATAATGCAACATTCCATTATGATGTCATAATGTAACATTCCATTATGATGTCATAATGCAACATTCGATTATGATGTCATAATGTAAAATTCCATTATGATGTCATAATGCAAAATTCCATTATGATGTCATAATGCAAAATTCCATTATGATGTCATAATGTAAAATTCCATTATGATGTCATAATGCAAAATTCCATTATGATGTCATAATGCAAAATTCCATTATGATGTCATATTGTAAAATTCCATTATGATGTCATAATGCAAAATTCCATTATGATGTCATAATGTAAAATTCCATTATGATGTCATAATGCAAAATTCCATTATGATGTCATAATGTAAAATTCCATTATGATGTCATAATGCAACATTCCATTATGATGTCATAATGCAAGATTCCATTATGATGTCATAATGTAACTATCCATTATGATGTCATAATGTAACATTCCATTATGATGTCATAATGTAACATTCCATTATGATGTCATAATGCAAAATTCCATTATGATGTCATAATGTAACATTCCATTATGATGTCATAATGCAAAATTCCATTATGATGTCATAATGCAAAATTCCATTATGATGTAATAATGCAAAATTCCATTATGATGTCATAATGTAACATTCCATTATGATGTCATAATGCAAAATTCCATTATGATGTCATAATGTAACATTCCATTATGATGTCATAATGCAAAATTCCATTATGATGTCATAATGTAACATTCCTGTATGATGTCATAATGCAAAATTCCATTATGATGTCATAATGTAACATTCAATTATGATGTCATAATGTAACATCCCATTATGATGTCATAATGCAACATTCCATTATGATGTCATAATGTAATATCCCATTATGATGTCATAATGTAACATTCCATTATGATGTCATAATGCAAAATTCCATTATGATGTCATAATGCAACATTCCATTATGATGTCATAATGCAAAATTCCATTATGATGTCATCATGCAAAATTCCATTATGATGTCATAATGCAAAATTCCATTATGATGTCATAATGCAAAATTCCATTATGATGTCATAATGCAAAATTCCATTATGATGTCATAATGCAAAATTCCATTATGATGTCATAATGCAAAATTCTATTATGTCATAATGCAAAATTCCATTATGATGTCATAATGCAAAATTCCATTATGATGTCATAATGCAAAATTCCATTATGATGTCATAATGCAAAATTCCATTATGATGTCATAATGCAAAATTCCATTATGATGTCATAATGCAAAATTCCATTATGATGTCATAATGTAAAATTCCATTATGATGTCATAATGTAAAATTCCATTATGATGTCATAATGCAAAATTCCATTATGATGTCATAATGTAAAATTCCATTATGATGTCATATTGCAAAATTCCATTATGATGTCATAATGCAAAATTCCATTATGATGTCATAATGCAACATTCCATTATGATGTCATAATGCAAAATTCCATTATGATGTCATAATGCAAAATTCCATTATGATGTCATAATGCAAAATTCCATTATGATGTCATAATGTAAAATTCCATTATGATGTTATAATGCAAAATTCCATTATGATGTCATAATGTAAAATTCCATTATGATGTCATAATGTAACATCCCATTATGATGTCATAATGCAAAATTCCATTATGATGTCATAATGTAACATTCCATTATGATGTCATAATGCAAAATTCCATTATGATGTCATAATGCAATATTCCATTATGATGTCATAATGTAACATTCCATTATGATGTCATAATGCAACATTCCATTATGATGTCATAATGTAACATTCCATTATGATGTCATAATGCAACATTCGATTATGATGTCATAATGCAAAATTCCATTATGATGTCATAATGTAACATTCCATTATGATGTCATAATGTAACATCCCATTATGATGTCATAATGCAAAATTCCATTATGATGTCATAATGTACCATTCCATTATGATGTCATAATGCAAAATTCCATTATGATGTCATAATGCAATATTCCATTATGATGTCATAATGTAACATTCCATTATGATGTCATAATGCAACATTCCATTATGATGTCATAATGTAACATTCCATTATGATGTCATAATGCAACATTCGATTATGATGTCATAATGCAAAATTCCATTATGATGTCATAATGTAACATTCCATTATGATGTCATAATGCAAAATTCCATTATGATGTCATAATGTAACATTCCATAATGATGTCATAATGCAAAATTCCATTATGATGTCATAATGTAACATTCAATTATGATGTCATAATGTAACATCCCATTATGATGTCATAATGCAACATTCCATTATGATGTCATAATGTAATATCCCATTATGATGTCATAATGCAAAATTCCATTATGATGTCATAATGTAACATTCCATTATGATGTCATAATGCAAAATTCCATTATGATGTCATAATGTAACATTCCATTATGATGTCATAATGCAAAATTCCATTATGATGTCATAATGTAAAATTCCATTATGATGTCATAATGTAACATTCCATTATGATGTCACAATGCAAAATTCCATTATGATGTCATAATGTAACATTCCATTATGATGTCATAATGCAAAATTCCATTATGATGTCATAATTTAACATTCCATTATGATGTCATAATGCAAAATTCCATTATGATGTCATAATGTAACATTCCATTATGATGTCATAATGCAAAATTCCATTATGATGTCATAATGTAACATTCCATTATGATGTCATAATGCAAAATTCCATTATGATGTCATAATGTAACATCCCATTATGATGTCATAATGCAAAATTCCATTATGATGTCATAATGTAACATCCCATTATGATGTCATAATGCAAAAATTCCATTAAGATGTCATAATGTAACATCCCATTATGATGTCATAATGCAAAATTCCATTATGATGTCATAATGCAACATTCCATTATGATGTCATAATGTAACATTCCATTATGATGTCATATTGCAACTTTCCATTATGATGTCATAATTCAAAATTCCATTATGATGTCATAATGTAACATTCCATTATGATGTCATAATGCAAAATTCCATTATGATGTCATAATGTAACATTCCATTATGATGTCATAATGCAAAATTCCATTATGATGTCATAATGTAACATTCCATTATGATGTCATAATGCAAAATTCCATTATGATGTCATAATGTAACATTCCATTATGATGTCATAATGCAAAATTCCATTATGATGTCATAATGCAACATTCCATTATGATGTCATAATGCAAAATTCCATTATGATGTCATAATGTAACATTCCATTATGATGTCATAATGTAACGTCCCATTATGATGTCATAATGCAAAATTCCATTATGATGTCATAATGTAACGTCCCATTATGATGTCATAATGCAAAATTCCATTATGATGTCATAATGTAACATTCCATTATGATGTCATATTGCAAAATTCCATTATGATGTCATAATGCAAAATTCCATTATGATGTCATAATGTAAAATTCCATTATGATGTCATAATGTAACATCCCATTATGATGTCATAATGCAAAATTCCATTATGATGTCATAATGTAACATTCCATTATGATGTCATAATGCAAAATTCCATTATGATGTCATAATGCAATATTCCATTACGATGTCATAATGTAACATGCCATTATGATGTCATAATGCAACATTCCATTATGATGTCATAATGTAACATTCCATTATGATGTCATAATGCAACATTCGATTATGATGTCATAATGTAAAATTCCATTATGATGTCATAATGCAAAATTCCATTATGATGTCATAATGCAAAATTCCATTATGATGTCATAATGTAAAATTCCATTATGATGTCATAATGCAAAATTCCATTATGATGTCATAATGCAAAATTCCATTATGATGTCATATTGTAAAATTCCATTATGATGTCATAATGCAAAATTCCATTATGATGTCATAATGTAAAATTCCATTATGATGTCATAATGCAAAATTCCATTATGATGTCATAATGTAAAATTCCATTATGATGTCATAATGCAACATTCCATTATGATGTCATAATGCAAGATTCCATTATGATGTCATAATGTAACTATCCATTATGATGTCATAATGTAACATTCCATTATGATGTCATAATGTAACATTCCATTATGATGTCATAATGCAAAATTCCATTATGATGTCATAATGTAACATTCCATTATGATGTCATAATGCAAAATTCCATTATGATGTCATAATGCAAAATTCCATTATGATGTAATAATGCAAAATTCCATTATGATGTCATAATGTAGCATTCCATTATGATGTCATAATGCAAAATTCCATTATGATGTCATAATGTAACATTCCATTATGATGTCATAATGCAAAATTCCATTATGATGTCATAATGTAACATTCCATTATGATGTCATAATGCAAAATTCCATTATGATGTCATAATGTAACATTCAATTATGATGTCATAATGCAAAATTCCATTATGATGTCATAATGTAACATTCCATTATGATGTCATAATGCAACATTCCATTATGATGTCATAATGTAATATCCCATTATGATGTCATAATGTAACATTCCATTATGATGTCATAATGCAAAATTCCATTATGATGTCATAATGCAACATTCCATTATGATGTCATAATGCAAAATTCCATTATGATGTCATAATGTAACATTCCATTATGATGTCATAATGTAACGTCCCATTATGATGTCATAATGCAAAATTCCATTATGATGTCATAATGTAACGTCCCATTATGATGTCATAATGCAAAATTCCATTATGATGTCATAATGTAACATTCCATTATGATGTCATAATGCAAAATTCCATTATGATGTCATAATGTAAAATTCCATTATGATGTCATAATGCAAAATTCCATTATGATGTCATAATGTAAAATTCCATTATGATGTCATATTGCAAAATTCCATTATGATGTCATAATGCAAAATTCCATTATGATGTCATAATGTAAAATTCCATTATGATGTCATAATGTAACATCCCATTATGATGTCATAATGCAAAATTCCATTATGATGTCATAATGTAACATTCCATTATGATGTCATAATGCAAAGTTCCATTATGATGTCATAATGTAACATTCCATTATGATGTCATAATGCAAAATTCCATTATGATGTCATAATGTAACATCCCATTATGATGTCATAATGCAACATTCCATTATGATGTCATAATGTAACATCCCATTATGATGTCATAATGCAAAAATTCCATTATGATGTCATAATGTAACATCCCATTATGATGTCATAATGCAAAATTCCATTATGATGTCATAATGCAACATTCCATTATGATGTCATAATGTAACATTCCATTATGATGTCATATTGCAACTTTCCATTATGATGTCATAATTCAAAATTCCATTATGATGTCATAATGTAACATTCCATTATGATGTCATAATGCAAAATTCCATTATGATGTCATAATGTAACATTCCATTATGATGTCATAATGCAAAATTCCATTATGATGTCATAATGTAACATTCCATTATGATGTCATAATGCAAAATTCCATTATGATGTCATAATGTAACATTCCATTATGATGTCATAATGCAAAATTCCATTATGATGTCATAATGCAACATTCCATTATGATGTCGTAATGCAAAATTCCATTATGATGTCATAATGTAACATTCCATTATGATGTCATAATGTAACGTCCCATTATGATGTCATAATGCAAAATTCCATTATGATGTCATAATGTAACGTCCCATTATGATGTCATAATGCAAAATTCCATTATGATGTCATAATGTAACATTCCATTATGATGTCATAATGCAAAATTCCATTATGATGTCATAATGTAAAATTCCATTATGATGTCATAATGCAAAATTCCATTATGATGTCATAATGTAAAATTCCATTATGATGTCATATTGCAAAATTCCATTATGATGTCATAATGCAAAATTCCATTATGATGTCATAATGTAAAATTCCATTATGATGTCATAATGTAACATCCCATTATGATGTCATAATGCAAAATTCCATTATGATGTCATAATGTAACATTCCATTATGATGTCATAATGCAAAATTCCATTATGATGTCATAATGCAATATTCAATTACGATGTCATAATGTAACATGCCATTATGATGTCATAATGCAACATTCCATTATGATGTCATAATGTAACATTCCATTATGATGTCATAATGCAACATTCGATTATGATGTCATAATGTAAAATTCCATTATGATGTCATAATGCAAAATTCCATTATGATGTCATAATGTAAAATTCCATTATGATGTCATAATGCAAAATTCCATTATGATGTCATAATGCAAAATTCCATTATGATGTCATATTGTAAAATTCCATTATGATGTCATAATGCAAAATTCCATTATGATGTCATAATGTAAAATTCCATTATGATGTCATAATGCAAAATTCCATTATGATGTCATAATGTAAAATTCCATTATGATGTCATAATGCAACATTCCATTATGATGTCATAATGCAAGATTCCATTATGATGTCATAATGTAACTATCCATTATGATGTCATAATGTAACATACCATTATGATGTCATAATGTAACATTCCATTATGATGTCATAATGCAAAATTCCATTATGATGTCATAATGTAACATTCCATTATGATGTCATAATGCAAAATTCCATTATGATGTCATAATGCAAAATTCCATTATGATGTCATAATGCAAAATTCCATTATGATGTAATAATGCAAAATTCCATTATGATGTCATAATGTAACATTCCATTATGATGTCATAATGCAAAATTCCATTATGATGTCATAATGTAACATTCCATTATGATGTCATAATGCAAAATTCCATTATGATGTCATAATGCAAAATTCCATTATGATGTCATAATGTAACATTCCATTATGATGTCATAATGCAAAATTCCATTATGATGTCATAATGTAACATTCAATTATGATGTCATAATGTAACATCCCATTATGATGTCATAATGCAACATTCCATTATGATGTCATAATGTAATATCCCATTATGATGTCATAATGTAACATTCCATTATGATGTCATAATGCAAAATTCCATTATGATGTCATAATGCAACATTCCATTATGATGTCATAATGCAAAATTCCATTATGATGTCATAATGTAACATTCCATTATGATGTCATAATGTAACGTCCCATTATGATGTCATAATGCAAAATTCCATTATGATGTCATAATGTAACGTCCCATTATGATGTCATAATGCAAAATTCCATTATGATGTCATAATGTAACATTCCATTATGATGTCATAATGCAAAATTCCATTATGATGTCATAATGTAAAATTCCATTATGATGTCATAATGCAAAATTCCATTATGATGTCATAATGTAAAATTCCATTATGATGTCATATTGCAAAATTCCATTATGATGTCATAATGCAAAATTCCATTATGATGTCATAATGTAAAATTCCATTATGATGTCATAATGTAACATTCCATTATGATGTCATAATGCAAAATTCCATTATGATGTCATAATGCAATATTCCATTACGATGTCATAATGTAACATGCCATTATGATGTCATAATGCAACATTCCATTATGATGTCATAATGTAACATTCCATTATGATGTCATAATGCAACATTCGATTATGATGTCATAATGTAAAATTCCATTATGATGTCATAATGCAAAATTCCATTATGATGTCATAATGCAAAATTCCATTATGATGTCATAATGTAAAATTCCATTATGATGTCATAATGCAAAATTCCATTATGATGTCATAATGCAAAATTCCATTATGATGTCATATTGTAAAATTCCATTATGATGTCATAATGCAAAATTCCATTATGATGTCATAATGTAAAATTCCATTATGATGTCATAATGCAAAATTCCATTATGATGTCATAATGTAAAATTCCATTATGATGTCATAATGCAAAATTCCATTATGATGTCATAATGCAAGATTCCATTATGATGTCATAATGTAACTATCCATTATGATGTCATAATGTAACATTCCATTATGATGTCATAATGTAACATTCCATTATGATGTCATAATGCAAAATTCCATTATGATGTCATAATGTAACATTCCATTATGATGTCATAATGCAAAATTCCATTATGATGTCATAATGCAAAATTCCATTATGATGTAATAATGCAAAATTCCATTATGATGTCATAATGTAACATTCCATTATGATGTCATAATGCAAAATTCCATTATGATGTCATAATGTAACATTCCATTATGATGTCATAATGCAAAATTCCATTATGATGTCATAATGTAACATTCCATTATGATGTCATAATGCAAAATTCCATTATGATGTCATAATGCAACATTCCATTATGATGTCATAATGTAATATCCCATTATGATGTCATAATGTAACATCCCATTATGATGTCATAATGCAAAAATTCCATTAAGATGTCATAATGTAACATCCCATTATGATGTCATAATGCAAAATTCCATTATGATGTCATAATGCAACATTCCATTATGATGTCATAATGTAACATTCCATTATGATGTCATATTGCAACTTTCCATTATGATGTCATAATTCAAAATTCCATTATGATGTCATAATGTAACATTCCATTATGATGTCATAATGCAAAATTCCATTATGATGTCATAATGTAACATTCCATTATGATGTCATAATGCAAAATTCCATTATGATGTCATAATGTAACATTCCATTATGATGTCATAATGCAAAATTCCATTATGATGTCATAATGTAACATTCCATTATGATGTCATAATGCAAAATTCCATTATGATGTCATAATGCAACATTCCATTATGATGTCATAATGCAAAATTCCATTATGATGTCATAATGTAACATTCCATTATGATGTCATAATGTAACGTCCCATTATGATGTCATAATGCAAAATTCCATTATGATGTCATAATGTAACGTCCCATTATGATGTCATAATGCAAAATTCCATTATGATGTCATAATGTAACATTCCATTATGATGTCATAATGCAAAATTCCATTATGATGTCATAATGTAAAATTCCATTATGATGTCATAATGCAAAATTCCATTATGATGTCATAATGTAAAATTCCATTATGATGTCATATTGCAAAATTCCATTATGATGTCATAATGCAAAATTCCATTATGATGTCATAATGTAAAATTCCATTATGATGTCATAATGTAACATCCCATTATGATGTCATAATGCAAAATTCCATTATGATGTCATAATGTAACATTCCATTATGATGTCATAATGCAAAATTCCATTATGATGTCATAATGCAATATTCCATTACGATGTCATAATGTAACATGCCATTATGATGTCATAATGCAACATTCCATTATGATGTCATAATGTAACATTCCATTATGATGTCATAATGCAACATTCGATTATGATGTCATAATGTAAAATTCCATTATGATGTCATAATGCAAAATTCCATTATGATGTCATAATGCAAAATTCCATTATGATGTCATAATGTAAAATTCCATTATGATGTCATAATGCAAAATTCCATTATGATGTCATAATGCAAAATTCCATTATGATGTCATATTGTAAAATTCCATTATGATGTCATAATGCAAAATTCCATTATGATGTCATAATGTAAAATTCCATTATGATGTCATAATGCAAAATTCCATTATGATGTCATAATGTAAAATTCCATTATGATGTCATAATGCAACATTCCATTATGATGTCATAATGCAAGATTCCATTATGATGTCATAATGTAACTATCCATTATGATGTCATAATGTAACATTCCATTATGATGTCATAATGTAACATTCCATTATGATGTCATAATGCAAAATTCCATTATGATGTCATATTGTAAAATTCCATTATGATGTCATAATGCAAAATTCCATTATGATGTCATAATGTAAAATTCCATTATGATGTCATAATGCAAAATTCCATTATGATGTCATAATGCAAAATTCCATTATGATGTCATAATGTAACATTCCATTATGATGTCATAATGTAACATTCCATTATGATGTCATAATGCAAAATTCCATTTTGATGTCATAATGTAACATTCCATTATGATGTCATAATGCAAAATTCCATTTTGATGTCATAATGCAAAATTCCATTATGATGTAATAATGCTAAATTCCATTATGATGTCATAATGTAACATTCCATTATGATGTCATAATGCAAAATTCCATTATGATGTCATAATGTAACATTCCATTATGATGTCATAATGCAAAACTCCATTATGATGTCATAATGCAAATTTCCATTATGATGTCATCATGCAAAATTCCATTATGATGTCATAATGCAAAATTCCATTATGATGTCATAATGCAAAATTCCATTATGATGTCATAATGCAAAATTCCATTATGATGTCATAATGCAAAATTCCATTATGATGTCATAATGCAAAATTCTATTATGTCATAATGCAAAATTCCATTATGATGTCATAATGCAAAATTCCATTATGATGTCATAATGCAAAATTCCATTATGATGTCATAATGCAAAATTCCATTATGATGTCATAATGCAAAATTCCATTATGATGTCATAATGCAAAATTCCATTATGATGTCATAATGTAAAATTCCATTATGATGTCATAATGCAAAATTCCATTATGATGTCATAATGTAAAATTCCATTATGATGTCATATTGCAAAATTCCATTATGATGTCATAATGCAAAATTCCATTATGATGTCATAATGCAACATTCCATTATGATGTCATAATGCAAAATTCCATTATGATGTCATAATGCAAAATTCCATTATGATGTCATAATGCAAAATTCCATTATGATGTCATAATGTAAAATTCCATTATGATGTTATAATGCAAAATTCCATTATGATGTCATAATGTAAAATTCCATTATGATGTCATAATGTAACATCCCATTATGATGTCATAATGCAAAATTCCATTATGATGTCATAATGTAACATTCCATTATGATGTCATAATGCAAAATTCCATTATGATGTCATAATGCAATATTCCATTATGATGTCATAATGTAACATTCCATTATGATGTCATAATGCAACATTCCATTATGATGTCATAATGTAACATTCCATTATGATGTCATAATGCAACATTCGATTATGATGTCATAATGCAAAATTCCATTATGATGTCATAATGTAACATTCCATTATGATGTCATAATGCAAAATTCCATTATGATGTCATAATGTAACGTCCCATTATGATGTCATAATGCAAAATTCCATTATGATGTCATAATGTAACATTCCATTATGATGTCATAATGCAAAATTCCATTATGATGTCATAATGTAAAATTCCATTATGATGTCATAATGCAAAATTCCATTATGATGTCATAATGTAAAATTCCATTATGATGTCATATTGCAAAATTCCATTATGATGTCATAATGCAAAATTCCATTATGATGTCATAATGTAAAATTCCATTATGATGTCATAATGTAACATCCCATTATGATGTCATAATGCAAAATTCCATTATGATGTCATAATGTAACATTCCATTATGATGTCATAATGCAAAATTCCATTATGATGTCATAATGCAATATTCCATTACGATGTCATAATGTAACATGCCATTATGATGTCATAATGCAACATTCCATTATGATGTCATAATGTAACATTCCATTATGATGTCATAATGCAACATTCGATTATGATGTCATAATGTAAAATTCCATTATGATGTCATAATGCAAAATTCCATTATGATGTCATAATGCAAAATTCCATTATGATGTCATAATGTAAAATTCCATTATGATGTCATAATGCAAAATTCCATTATGATGTCATAATGCAAAATTCCATTATGATGTCATATTGTAAAATTCCATTATGATGTCATAATGCAAAATTCCATTATGATGTCATAATGTAAAATTCCATTATGATGTCATAATGCAAAATTCCATTATGATGTCATAATGTAAAATTCCATTATGATGTCATAATGCAACATTCCATTATGATGTCATAATGCAAGATTCCATTATGATGTCATAATGTAACTATCCATTATGATGTCATAATGTAACATTCCATTATGATGTCATAATGTAACATTCCATTATGATGTCATAATGCAAAATTCCATTATGATGTCATATTGTAAAATTCCATTATGATGTCATAATGCAAAATTCCATTATGATGTCATAATGTAAAATTCCATTATGATGTCATAATGCAAAATTCCATTATGATGTCATAATGCAAAATTCCATTATGATGTCATAATGTAACATTCCATTATGATGTCATAATGTAACATTCCATTATGATGTCATAATGCAAAATTCCATTTTGATGTCATAATGTAACATTCCATTATGATGTCATAATGCAAAATTCCATTTTGATGTCATAATGCAAAATTCCATTATGATGTAATAATGCTAAATTCCATTATGATGTCATAATGTAACATTCCATTATGATGTCATAATGCAAAATTCCATTATGATGTCATAATGTAACATTCCATTATGATGTCATAATGCAAAACTCCATTATGATGTCATAATGCAAATTTCCATTATGATGTCATCATGCAAAATTCCATTATGATGTCATAATGCAAAATTCCATTATGATGTCATAATGCAAAATTCCATTATGATGTCATAATGCAAAATTCCATTATGATGTCATAATGCAAAATTCCATTATGATGTCATAATGCAAAATTCTATTATGTCATAATGCAAAATTCCATTATGATGTCATAATGCAAAATTCCATTATGATGTCATAATGCAAAATTCCATTATGATGTCATAATGCAAAATTCCATTATGATGTCATAATGCAAAATTCCATTATGATGTCATAATGCAAAATTCCATTATGATGTCATAATGTAAAATTCCATTATGATGTCATAATGCAAAATTCCATTATGATGTCATAATGTAAAATTCCATTATGATGTCATATTGCAAAATTCCATTATGATGTCATAATGCAAAATTCCATTATGATGTCATAATGCAACATTCCATTATGATGTCATAATGCAAAATTCCATTATGATGTCATAATGCAAAATTCCATTATGATGTCATAATGCAAAATTCCATTATGATGTCATAATGTAAAATTCCATTATGATGTTATAATGCAAAATTCCATTATGATGTCATAATGTAAAATTCCATTATGATGTCATAATGTAACATCCCATTATGATGTCATAATGCAAAATTCCATTATGATGTCATAATGTAACATTCCATTATGATGTCATAATGCAAAATTCCATTATGATGTCATAATGCAATATTCCATTATGATGTCATAATGTAACATTCCATTATGATGTCATAATGCAACATTCCATTATGATGTCATAATGTAACATTCCATTATGATGTCATAATGCAACATTCGATTATGATGTCATAATGCAAAATTCCATTATGATGTCATAATGTAACATTCCATTATGATGTCATAATGCAAAATTCCATTATGATGTCATAATGTAAAATTCCATTATGATGTCATAATGTAACATCCCATTATGATGTCATAATGCAAAATTCCATTATGATGTCATAATGTACCATTCCATTATGATGTCATAATGCAAAATTCCATTATGATGTCATAATGCAATATTCCATTATGATGTCATAATGTAACATTCCATTATGATGTCATAATGCAACATTCCATTATGATGTCATAATGTAACATTCCATTATGATGTCATAATGCAACATTCGATTATGATGTCATAATGCAAAATTCCATTATGATGTCATAATGTAACATTCCATTATGATGTCATAATGCAAAATTCCATTATGATGTCATAATGTAACATTCCATAATGATGTCATAATGCAAAATTCCATTATGATGTCATAATGTAACATTCAATTATGATGTCATAATGTAACATCCCATTATGATGTCATAATGCAACATTCCATTATGATGTCATAATGTAATATCCCATTATGATGTCATAATGCAAAATTCCATTATGATGTCATAATGTAACATTCCATTATGATGTCATAATGCAAAATTCCATTATGATGTCATAATGTAACATTCCATTATGATGTCATAATGCAAAATTCCATTATGATGTCATAATGTAAAATTCCATTATGATGTCATAATGTAACATTCCATTATGATGTCACAATGCAAAATTCCATTATGATGTCATAATGTAACATTCCATTATGATGTCATAATGCAAAATTCCATTATGATGTCATAATTTAACATTCCATTATGATGTCATAATGCAAAATTCCATTATGATGTCATAATGTAACATTCCATTATGATGTCATAATGCAAAATTCCATTATGATGTCATAATGTAACATTCCATTATGATGTCATAATGCAAAATTCCATTATGATGTCATAATGTAACATCCCATTATGATGTCATAATGCAAAATTCCATTATGATGTCATAATGTAACATCCCATTATGATGTCATAATGCAAAAATTCCATTAAGATGTCATAATGTAACATCCCATTATGATGTCATAATGCAAAATTCCATTATGATGTCATAATGCAACATTCCATTATGATGTCATAATGTAACATTCCATTATGATGTCATATTGCAACTTTCCATTATGATGTCATAATTCAAAATTCCATTATGATGTCATAATGTAACATTCCATTATGATGTCATAATGCAAAATTCCATTATGATGTCATAATGTAACATTCCATTATGATGTCATAATGCAAAATTCCATTATGATGTCATAATGTAACATTCCATTATGATGTCATAATGCAAAATTCCATTATGATGTCATAATGTAACATTCCATTATGATGTCATAATGCAAAATTCCATTATGATGTCATAATGCAACATTCCATTATGATGTCATAATGCAAAATTCCATTATGATGTCATAATGTAACATTCCATTATGATGTCATAATGTAACGTCCCATTATGATGTCATAATGCAAAATTCCATTATGATGTCATAATGTAACGTCCCATTATGATGTCATAATGCAAAATTCCATTATGATGTCATAATGTAACATTCCATTATGATGTCATAATGCAAAATATCATTATGATGTCATAATGTAAAATTCCATTATGATGTCATAATGCAAAATTGCATTATGATGTCATAATGTAAAATTCCATTATGATGTCATATTGCAAAATTCCATTATGATGTCATAATGCAAAATTCCATTATGATGTCATAATGTAAAATTCCATTATGATGTCATAATGTAACATCCCATTATGATGTCATAATGCAAAATTCCATTATGATGTCATAATGTAACATTCCATTATGATGTCATAATGCAATATTCCATTACGATGTCATAATGTAACATGCCATTATGATGTCATAATGCAACATTCCATTATGATGTCATAATGTAACATTCCATTATGATGTCATAATGCAACATTCCATTATGATGTCATAATGTAAAATTCCATTATGATGTCATAATGCAAAATTCCATTATGATGTCATAATGTAAAATTCCATTATGATGTCATAATGCAACATTCCATTATGATGTCATAATGCAAGATTCCATTATGATGTCATAATGCAAGATTCCATTATGATGTCATAATGTAACTATCCATTATGATGTCATAATGTAACATTCCATTATGATGTCATAATGTAACATTCCATTATGATGTCATAATGCAAAATTCCATTATGATGTCATAATGTAACATTCCATTATGATGTCATAATGCAAAATTCCATTATGATGTCATAATGCAAAATTCCATTATGATGTAATAATGCAAAATTCCATTATGATGTCATAATGTAACATTCCATTATGATGTCATAATGCAAAATTCCATTATGATGTCATAATGTAACATTCCATTATGATGTCATAATGCAAAATTCCATTATGATGTCATAATGTAACATTCCATTATGATGTCATAATGCAAAATTCCATTATGATGTCATAATGTAACATTCAATTATGATGTCATAATGTAACATCCCATTATGATGTCATAATGCAACATTCCATTATGATGTCATAATGTAATATCCCATTATGATGTCATAATGTAACATTCCATTATGATGTCATAATGCAAAATTCCATTATGATGTCATAATGCAACATTCCATTATGATGTCATAATGTAAAATTCCATTATGATGTCATAATGTAACATTCCATTATGATGTCATAATGTAACGTCCCATTATGATGTCATAATGCAAAATTCCATTATGATGTCATAATGTAACGTCCCATTATGATGTCATAATGCAAAATTCCATTATGATGTCATAATGTAACATTCCATTATGATGTCATAATGCAAAATTCCATTATGATGTCATAATGTAAAATTCCATTATGATGTCATAATGCAAAATTCCATTATGATGTCATAATGTAAAATTCCATTATGATGTCATATTGCAAAATCCCATTATGATGTCATAATGCAAAATTCCATTATGATGTCATAATGTAAAATTCCATTATGATGTCATAATGTAACATCCCATTATGATGTCATAATGCAAAATTCCATTATGATGTCATAATGTAACATTCCATTATGATGTCATAATGCAAAGTTCCATTATGATGTCATAATGTAACATTCCATTATGATGTCATAATGCAAAATTCCATTATGATGTCATAATGTAACATCCCATTATGATGTCATAATGCAAAATTCCATTATGATGTCATAATGTAACATCCCATTATGATGTCATAATGCAAAAATTCCATTATGATGTCATAATGTAACATCCCATTATGATGTCATAATGCAAAATTCCATTATGATGTCATAATGCAACATTCCATTATGATGTCATAATGTAACATTCCATTATGATGTCATATTGCAACTTTCCATTATGATGTCATAATTCAAAATTCCATTATGATGTCATAATGTAACATTCCATTATGATGTCATAATTCAAAATTCCATTATGATGTCATAATGTAACATTCCATTATGATGTCATAATGCAAAATTCCATTATGATGTCATAATGTAACATTCCATTATGATGTCATAATGCAAAATTCCATTATGATGTCATAATGTAACATTCCATTATGATGTCATAATGCAAAATTCCATTATTATGTCATAATGCAACATTCCATTATGATGTCATAATGCAAAATTCCATTATGATGTCATAATGTAACATTCCATTATGATGTCATAATGTAACGTCCCATTATGATGTCATAATGCAAAATTCCATTATGATGTCATAATGTAACGTCCCATTATGATGTCATAATGCAAAAGTCCATTATGATGTCATAATGTAACATTCCATTATGATGTCATAATGCAAAATTCCATTATGATGTCATAATGTAAAATTCCATTATGATGTCATAATGCAAAATTCCATTATGATGTCATAATGTAAAATTCCATTATGATGTCATATTGCAAAATTCCATTATGATGTCATAATGCAAAATTCCATTATGATGTCATAATGTAAAATTCCATTATGATGTCATAATGTAACATCCCATTATGATGTCATAATGCAAAATTCCATTATGATGTCATAATGTAACATTCCATTATGATGTCATAATGCAAAATTCCATTATGATGTCATAATGCAATATTCCATTACGATGTCATAATGTAACATGCCATTATGATGTCATAATGCAACATTCCATTATGATGTCATAATGTAACATTCCATTATGATGTCATAATGCAACATTCGATTATGATGTCATAATGTAAAATTCCATTATGATGTCATAATGCAAAATTCCATTATGATGTCATAATGCAAAATTCCATTATGATGTCATAATGTAAAATTCCATTCTGATGTCATAATGCAAAATTCCATTATGATGTCATAATGCAAAATTCTATTATGATGTCATATTGTAAAATTCCATTATGATGTCATAATGCAAAATTCCATTATGATGTCATAATGCAAAATTCCATTATGATGTCATAATGTAAAATTCCATTATGATGTCATAATGCAACATTCCATTATGATGTCATAATGCAAGATTCCATTATGATGTCATAATGTAACTATCCATTATGATGTCATAATGTAACATTCCATTATGATGTCATAATGTAACATTCCATTATGATGTCATAATGCAAAATTCCATTATGATGTCATAATGTAACATTCCATTATGATGTCATAATGCAAAATTCCATTATGATGTCATAATGCAAAATTCCATTATGATGTAATAATGCAAAATTCCATTATGATGTCATAATGTAACATTCCATTATGATGTCATAATGCAAAATTCCATTATGATGTCATAATGTAACATTCCATTATGATGTCATAATGCAAAATTCCATTATGATGTCATAATGTAACATTCCATTATGATGTCATAATGCAAAATTCCATTATGATGTCATAATGTAACATTCAATTATGATGTCATAATGTAACATCCCATTATGATGTCATAATGCAACATTCCATTATGATGTCATAATGTAATATCCCATTATGATGTCATAATGTAACATTCCATTATGATGTCATAATGCAAAATTCCATTATGATGTCATAATGCAACATTCCATTATGATGTCATAATGCAAAATCCCATTATGATGTCATAATGCAAAATTCCATTATGATGTCATAATGTAACGTCCCATTATGATGTCATAATGCAAAATTCCATTATGATGTCATAATGTAACATTCCATTATGATGTCATAATGCAAAATTCCATTATGATGTCATAATGTAAAATTCCATTATGATGTCATAATGCAAAATTCCATTATGATGTCATAATGTAAAATTCCATTATGATGTCATATTGCAAAATTCCATTATGATGTCATAATGCAAAATTCCATTATGATGTCATAATGTAAAATTCCATTATGATGTCATAATGTAACATCCTATTATGATGTCATAATGCAAAATTCCATTATGATGTCATAATGTAACATTCCATTATGATGTCATAATGCAAAATTCCATTATGATGTCATAATGCAAAATTCCATTATGATGTCATAATGCAATATTCCATTACGATGTCATAATGTAACATGCCATTATGATGTCATAATGCAACATTCCATTATGATGTCATAATGTAACATTCCATTATGATGTCATAATGCAACATTCGATTATGATGTCATAATGTAAAATTCCATTATGATGTCATAATGCAAAATTCCATTATGATGTCATAATGCAAAATTCCATTATGATGTCATAATGTAAAATTCCATTATGATGTCATAATGCAAAATTCCATTATGATGTCATAATGCAAAATTCCATTATGATGTCATATTGTAAAATTCCATTATGATGTCATAATGCAAAATTCCATTATGATGTCATAATGTAAAATTCCATTATGATGTCATAATGCAAAATTCCATTATGATGTCATAATGTAAAATTCCATTATGATGTCATAATGCAAAATTCCATTATGATGTCATAATGTAACTATCCATTATGATGTCATAATGTAACATTCCATTATGATGTCATAATGTAACATTCCATTATGATGTCATAATGCAAAATTCCATTATGATGTCATAATGAAACATTCCATTATGATGTCATAATGTAAAATTCCATTATGATGTCATATTGCAAAATTCCATTATGATGTCATAATGCAAAATTCCATTATGATGTCATAATGTAAAATTCCATTATGATGTCATAATGTAACATCCCATTATGATGTCATAATGCAAAATTCCATTATGATGTCATAATGTAACATTCCATTATGATGTCATAATGCAAAATTCCATTATGATGTCATAATGCAATATTCCATTACGATGTCATAATGTAACATGCCATTATGATGTCATAATGCAACATTCCATTATGATGTCATAATGTAACATTCCATTATGATGTCATAATGCAACATTCGATTATGATGTCATAATGTAAAATTCCATTATGATGTCATAATGCAAAATTCCATTATGATGTCATAATGCAAAATTCCATTATGATGTCATAATGCAAAATTCCATTATGATGTCATAATGTAAAATTCCATTCTGATGTCATAATGCAAAATTCCATTATGATGTCATAATGCAAAATTCCATTATGATGTCATATTGTAAAATTCCATTATGATGTCATAATGCAAAATTCCATTATGATGTCATAATGTAAAATTCCATTATGATGTCATAATGCAAAATTCCATTATGATGTCATAATGTAAAATTCCATTATGATGTCATAATGCAACATTCCATTATGATGTCATAATGCAAGATTCCATTATGATGTCATAATGTAACTATCCATTATGATGTCATAATGTAACATTCCATTATGATGTCATAATGTAACATTCCATTATGATGTCATAATGCAAAATTCCATTATGATGTCATAATGTAACATTCCATTATGATGTCATAATGCAAAATTCCATTATGATGTCATAATGCAAAATTCCATTATGATGTAATAATGCAAAATTCCATTATGATGTCATAATGTAACATTCCATTATGATGTCATAATGCAAAATTCCATTATGATGTCATAATGTAACATTCCATTATGATGTCATAATGCAAAATTCCATTATGATGTCATAATGTAACATTCCATTATGATGTCATAATGCAAAATTCCATTATGATGTCATAATGTAACATTCAATTATGATGTCATAATGTAACATCCCATTATGATGTCATAATGCAACATTCCATTATGATGTCATAATGTAATATCCCATTATGATGTCATAATGTAACATTCCATTATGATGTCATAATGCAAAATTCCATTATGATGTCATAATGCAACATTCCATTATGATGTCATAATGCAAAATTCCATTATGATGTCATAATGTAACATTCCATTATGATGTCATAATGTAACGTCCCATTATGATGTCATAATGCAAAATTCCATTATGATGTCATAATGTAACGTCCCATTATGATGTCATAATGCAAAATTCCATTATGATGTCATAATGTAACATTCCATTATGATGTCATAATGCAAAATTCCATTATGATGTCATAATGTAAAATTCCATTATGATGTCATAATGCAAAATTCCATTATGATGTCATAATGTAAAATTCCATTATGATGTCATATTGCAAAATTCCATTATGATGTCATAATGCAAAATTCCATTATGATGTCATAATGTAAAATTCCATTATGATGTCATAATGTAACATCCTATTATGATGTCATAATGCAAAATTCCATTATGATGTCATAATGTAACATTCCATTATGATGTCATAATGCAAAATTCCATTATGATGTCATAATGCAATATTCCATTACGATGTCATAATGTAACATGCCATTATGATGTCATAATGCAACATTCCATTATGATGTCATAATGTAACATTCCATTATGATGTCATAATGCAACATTCGATTATGATGTCATAATGTAAAATTCCATTATGATGTCATAATGCAAAATTCCATTATGATGTCATAATGCAAAATTCCATTATGATGTCATAATGTAAAATTCCATTATGATGTCATAATGCAAAATTCCATTATGATGTCATATTGTAAAATTCCATTATGATGTCATAATGCAAAATTCCATTATGATGTCATAATGTAAAATTCCATTATGATGTCATAATGCAAAATTCCATTATGATGTCATAATGTAAAATTCCATTATGATGTCATAATGCAAAATTCCATTATGATGTCATAATGCAAGATTCCATTATGATGTCATAATGTAACTATCCATTATGATGTCATAATGTAACATTCCATTATGATGTCATAATGTAACATTCCATTATGATGTCATAATGCAAAATTCCATTATGATGTCATAATGAAACATTCCATTATGATGTCATAATGCAAAATTCCATTATGATGTCATAATGCAAAATTCCATTATGATGTAATAATGCAAAATTCCATTATGATGTCATAATGTAACATTCCATTATGATGTCATAATGCAAAATTCCATTATGATGTCATAATGTAACATTCCATTATGATGTCATAATGCAAAATTCCATTATGATGTCATAATGTAACATTCCATTATGATGTCATAATGCAAAATTCCATTATGATGTCATAATGTAACATTCAATTATGATCTCATAATTTAACATCCCATTATGATGTCATAATGCAACATTCCATTATGATGTCATAATGTAATATCCCATTATGATGTCATAATGTAACATTCCATTATGATGTCATAATGTAAAATTCCATTATGATGTCATAATGTAACATTCCATTATGATGTCACAATGCAAAATTCCATTATGATGTCATAATGTAACATTCCATTATGATGTCATAATGTGACATTCCATTATGATGTCATAATTTAACATTCCATTATGATGTCATAATGCAAAATTCCATTATGATGTCATTATGTAACATTCAATTATGATCTCATAATGTAACATCCCATTATGATGTCATAATGCAACATTCCATTATGATGTCATAATGTAATATCCCATTATGATGTCATAATGTAACATTCCATTATGATGTCATAATGCAAAATTCCATTATGATGTCATAATGTAACATTCCATTATGATGTCATAATGCAAAATTCCATTATGATGTCATAATGTAACATTCCATTATGATGTCATAATGCAAAATTCCATTATGATGTCATAATGTAAAATTCCATTATGATGTCATAATGTAACATTCCATTATGATGTCACAATGCAAAATTCCATTATGATGTCATAATGTAACATTCCATTATGATGTCATAATGTGACATTCCATTATGATGTCATAATTTAACATTCCATTATGATGTCATAATGCAAAATTCCATTATGATGTCATAATGTAACATTCCATTATGATGTCATAATGCAAAATTCCATTATGATGTCATAATGTAACATTCCATTATGATGTCATAATGCAAAATTCCATTATGATGTCATAATGTAACATCCCATTATGATGTCATAATGCAAAATTCCATTATGATGTCATAATGTAACATCCCATTATGATGTCATAATGCAAAAATTCCATTATGATGTCATAATGTAACATCCCATTATGATGTCATAATGCAAAATTCCATTATGATGTCATAATGCAACATTCCATTATGATGTCATAATGTAACATTCCATTATGATGTCATATTGCAACTTTCCATTATGATGTCATAATTCAAAATTCCATTATGATGCCATAATGTAACATTCCATTATGATGTCATAATGCAAAATTCCATTATGATGTCATAATGTAACATTCCATTATGATGTCATAATGCAAAATTCCATTATGATGTCATAATGTAACATTCCATTATGATGTCATAATGCAAAATTCCATTATGATGTCATAATGTAACATTCCATTATGATGTCATAATGCAAAATTCCATTATGATGTCATAATGCAACATTCCATTATGATGTCATAATGTAACATTCCATTATGATGTCATAATGCAACATTCCATTATGATGTCATAATGTAACATTCCATTATGATGTCATAATGCAACATTCCATTATGATGTCATAATGCAAAATTCTATTATGATGTCATAATGTAACATTCCATTATGATGTCATAATGCAAAATTCCATTATGATGTCATAATGTAACATTCCATTATGATGTCATAATGCAAAATTCCATTATGATGTCATAATGTAACATTCCATTATGATGTCATAATGTAACGTCCCATTATGATGTCATAATGCAAAATTCCATTATGATGTCATAATGTAACGTCCCATTATGATGTCATAATGCAAAATTCCATTATGATGTCATAATGTAACATTCCATTATGATGTCATAATGCAAAATTCCATTATGATGTCATAATGTAAAATTCCATTATGATGTCATATTGCAAAATTCCATTATGATGTCATAATGCAAAATTCCATTATGATGTCATAATGTAAAATTCCATTATGATGTCATAATGTAACATCCCATTATGATGTCATAATGTAACATTCCATTATGATGTCATAATGCAAAATTCCATTATGATGTCATAATGCAAAATTCCATTATGATGTCATAATGCAATATTCCATTACGATGTCATAATGTAACATGCCATTATGATGTCATAATGCAACATTCCATTATGATGTCATAATGTAACATTCCATTATGATGTCATAATGCAAAATTCCATTATGATGTCATAATGTAACATTCCATTATGATGTCATAATGCAAAATTCCATTATGATGTCATAATGTAACATTCCATTATGATGTCATAATGCAAAATTCCATTATGATGTCATAATGTAACATTCAATTATGATGTCATAATGTAACATCCCATTATGATGTCATAATGCAACATTCCATTATGATGTCATAATGTAATATCCCATTATGATGTCATAATGTAACATTCCATTATGATGTCATAATGCAAAATTCCATTATGATGTCATAATGCAAAATTCCATTATGATGTCATAATGTAACATTCCATTATGATGTCATAATGCAAAATTCCATTATGATGTCATAATGTAACATTCCATTATGATGTCATAATGCAAAATTCCATTATGATGTCATAATGTAACATTCCATTATGATGTCATAATGCAAAATTCCATTATGATGTCATAATGCAACATTCCATTATGATGTCATAATGCAAAATTCCATTATGATGTCATAATGTAACATTCCATTATGATGTCATAATGTAGCGTCCCATTATGATGTCATAATGTAACGTCCCATTATGATGTCATAATGCAAAATTCCATTATGATGTCATAATGTAACATTCCATTATGATGTCATAATGCAAAATTCCATTATGATGTCATAATGTAAAATTCCATTATGATGTCATAATGCAAAATTCCATTATGATGTCATAATGTAAAATTCCATTATGATGTCATATTGCAAAATTCCATTATGATGTCATAATGCAAAATTCCATTATGATGTCATAATGTAAAATTCCATTATGATGTCATAATGTAACATCCCATTATGATGTCATAATGCAAAATTCCATTATGATGTCATAATGTAACATTCCATTATGATGTCATAATGCAAAATTCCATTATGATGTAATAATGCAATATTCCATTACGATGTCATAATGTAACATGCCATTATGATGTCATAATGCAACATTCCATTATGATGTCATAATGTAACATTCCATTATGATGTCATAATGCAACATTCGATTATGATGTCATAATGTAAAATTCCATTATGATGTCATAATGCAAAATTTCATTATGATGTCATAATGCAAAATTCCATTATGATGTCATAATGTAAAATTCCATTATGATGTCATAATGCAAAATTCCATTTTGATGTCATAATGCAAAATTCCATTATGATGTCATATTGTAAAATTCCATTATGATGTCATAATGCAAAATTCCATTATGATGTCATAATGTAAAATTCCATTATGATGTCATAATGCAAAATTCCATTATGATGTCATAATGTAAAATTCCATTATGATGTCATAATGCAACATTCCATTATGATGTCATAATGCAAGATTCCATTATGATGTCATAATGTAACTATCCATTATGATGTCATAATGTAACATTCCATTATGATGTCATAATGTAACATTCCATTATGATGTCATAATGCAAAATTCCATTATGATGTCATAATGTAACATTCCATTATGATGTCATAATGCAAAATTCCATTATGATGTCATAATGCAAAATTCCATTATGATGTAATAATGCAAAATTCCATTATGATGTCATAATGTAACATTCCATTATGATGTCATAATGCAAAATTCCATTATGATGTCATAATGTAACATTCCATTATGATGTCATAATGCAAAATTCCATTATGATGTCATAATGTAACATTCCATTATGATGTCATAATGCAAAATTCCATTATGATGTCATAATGTAACATTCAATTATGATGTCATAATGTAACATCCCATTATGATGTCATAATGCAACATTCCATTATGATGTCATAATGTAATATCCCATTATGATGTCATAATGTAACATTCCATTATGATGTCATAATGCAAAATTCCATTATGATGTCATAATGCAACATTCCATTATGATGTCATAATGCAAAATTCCATTATGATGTCATAATGTAACATTCCATTATGATGTCATAATGTAACGTCCCATTATGATGTCATAATGCAAAATTCCATTATGATGTCATAATGTAACGTCCCATTATGATGTCATAATGCAAAATTCCATTATGATGTCATAATGTAACATTCCATTATGATGTCATAATGCAAAATTCCATTATGATGTCATAATGTAAAATTCCATTATGATGTCATAATGCAAAATTCCATTATGATGTCATAATGTAAAATTCCATTATGATGTCATATTGCAAAATTCCATTATGATGTCATAATGCAAAATTCCATTATGATGTCATAATTTAAAATTCCATTATGATGTCATAATGTAGCATCCCATTATGATGTCATAATGCAAAATTCCATTATGATGTCATAATGTAACATTCCATTATGATGTCATAATGCAAAATTCCATTATGATGTCATAATGTAACATTCCATTATGATGTCATAATGCAAAATTCCATTATGATGTCATAATGTAACATCCCATTATGATGTCATAATGCAAAATTCCATTATGATGTCATAATGTAACATCCCATTATGATGTCATAATGCAAAAATTCCATTATGATGTCATAATGTAACATCCCATTATGATGTCATAATGCAAAATTCCATTATGATGTCATAATGCAACATTCCATTATGATGTCATAATGTAACATTCCATTATGATGTCATATTGCAACTTTCCATTATGATGTCATAATTCAAAATTCCATTATGATGTCATAATGTAACATTCAATTATGATCTCATAATGTAACATCCCATTATGATGTCATAATGCAACATTCCATTATGATGTCATAATGTAATATCCCATTATGATGTCATAATGTAACATTCCATTATGATGTCATAATGCAAAATTCCATTATGATGTCATAATGTAACATTCCATTATGATGTCATAATGCAAAATTCCATTATGATGTCATAATGTAAAATTCCATTATGATGTCATAATGTAACATTCCATTATGATGTCACAATGCAAAATTCCATTATGATGTCATAATGTAACATTCCATTATGATGTCATAATGTGACATTCCATTATGATGTCATAATTTAACATTCCATTATGATGTCATAATGCAAAATTCCATTATGATGTCATAATGTAACATTCAATTATGATCTCATAATGTAACATCCCATTATGATGTCATAATGCAACATTCCATTATGATGTCATAATGTAATATCCCATTATGATGTCATAATGTAACATTCCATTATGATGTCATAATGCAAAATTCCATTATGATGTCATAATGTAACATTCCATTATGATGTCATAATGCAAAATTCCATTATGATGTCATAATGTAAAATTCCATTATGATGTCATAATGTAACATTCCATTATGATGTCACAATGCAAAATTCCATTATGATGTTATAATGTAACATTCCATTATGATGTCATAATGTGACATTCCATTATGATGTCATAATTTAACATTCCATTATGATGTCATAATGCAAAATTCCATTATGATGTCATAATGTAACATCCCATTATGATGTCACAATGCAAAATTCCATTATGATGTCATAATGTAACATCCCATTATGATGTCATAATGCAAAAATTCCATTATGATGTCATAATGTAACATCCCATTATGATGTCATAATGCAAAATTCCATTATGATGTCATAATGCAACATTCCATTATGATGTCATAATGTAACATTCCATTATGATGTCATATTGCAACTTTCCATTATGATGTCATAATTCAAAATTCCATTATGATGCCATAATGTAACATTCCATTATGATGTCATAATGCAAAATTCCATTATGATGTCATAATGTAACATTCCATTATGATGTCATAATGCAAAATTCCATTATGATGTCATAATGTAACATTCCATTATGATGTCATAATGCAAAATTCCATTATGATGTCATAATGTAACATTCCATTATGATGTCATAATGCAAAATTCCATTATGATGTCATAATGCAACATTCCATTATGATGTCATAATGCAAAATTCCATTATGATGTCATAATGCAACATTCCATTATGATGTCATAATGTAACATTCCATTATGATGTCATAATGCAACATTCCATTATGATGTCATAATGTAACATTACATTATGATGTCATAATGCAACATTCCATTATGATGTCATAATGCAAAATTCTATTATGATGTCATAATGTAACATTCCATTATGATGTCATAATGCAAAATTCCATTATGATGTCATAATGTAACATTCCATTATGATGTCATAATGCAAAATTCCATTATGATGTCATAATGTAACATTCCATTATGATGTCATAATGTAACGTCCCATTATGATGTCATAATGCAAAATTCCATTATGATGTCATAATGTAACGTCCCATTATGATGTCATAATGCAAAATTCCATTATGATGTCATAATGTAAAATTCCATTATGATGTCATAATGCAAAATTCCATTATGATGTCATAATGTAAAATTCCATTATGATGTCATAATGCAAAATTCCATTATGATGTCATAATGTAAAATTCCATTATGATGTCATATTGCAAAATTCCATTATGATGTCATAATGCAAAATTCCATTATGATGTCATAATGTAAAATTCCATTATGATGTCATAATGTAACATCCCATTATGATGTCATAATGCAAAATTCCATTATGATGTCATAATGTAACATTCCATTATGATGTCATAATGCAAAATTCCATTATGATGTCATAATGCAAAATTCCATTATGATGTCATAATGCAATATTCCATTACGATGTCATAATGTAACATGCCATTATGATGTCATAATGCAACATTCCATTATGATGTCATAATGTAACATTCCATTATGATGTCATAATGCAAAATTCCATTATGATGTCATAATGTAACATTCCATTATGATGTCATAATGCAAAATTCCATTATGATGTCATAATGTAACATTCCATTATGATGTCATAATGCAAAATTCCATTATGATGTCATAATGTAACATTCAATTATGATGTCATAATGTAACATCCCATTATGATGTCATAATGCAACATTCCATTATGATGTCATAATGTAATATCCCATTATGATGTCATAATGTAAGATTCCATTATGATGTCATAATGCAAAATTCCATTATGATGTCATAATGTAACATTGCATTATGATGTCATAATGCAAAATTCCATTATGATGTCATAATGTAACATTCCATTATGATGTCATAATGCAAAATTCCATTATGATGTCATAATGTAACATTCCATTATGATGTCATAATGCAAAATTCCATTATGATGTCATAATGTAACATTCCATTATGATGTCATAATGCAAAATTCCATTATGATGTCATAATGCAACATTCCATTATGATGTCATAATGCAAAATTCCATTATGATGTCATAATGTAACATTCCATTATGATGTCATAATGTAACGTCCCATTATGATGTCATAATGCAAAATTCCATTATGATGTCATAATGTAACGTCCCATTATGATGTCATAATGCAAAATTCCATTATGATGTCATAATGTAACATTCCATTATGATGTCATAATGCAAAATTCCATTATGATGTCATAATGTAAAATTCCATTATGATGTCATAATGCAAAATTCCATTATGATGTCATAATGTAAAATTCCATTATGATGTCATATTGCAAAATTCCATTATGATGTCATAATGCAAAATTCCATTATGATGTCATAATGTAAAATTCCATTATGATGTCATAATGTAACATCCCATTATGATGTCATAATGCAAAATTCCATTATGATATCATAATGTAACATTCCATTATGATGTCATAATGCAAAATTCCATTATGATGTCATAATGCAATATTCCATTACGATGTCATAATGTAACATGCCATTATGATGTCATAATGCAACATTCCATTTAATGTCATAATGTAACATTCCATTATGATGTCATAATGCAACATTCGATTATGATGTCATAATGTAAAATTCCATTATGATGTCATAATGCAAAATTCCATTATGATGTCATAATGCAAAATTCCATTATGATGTCATAATGTAAAATTCCATTATGATGTCATAATGCAAAATTCCATTATGATGTCATAATGCAAAATTCCATTATGATGTCATATTGTAAAATTCCATTATGATGTCATAATGCAAAATTCCATTATGATGTCATAATGTAAAATTCCATTATGATGTCATAATGCAAAATTCCATTATGATGTCATAATGTAAAATTCCATTATGATGTCATAATGCAACATTCCATTATGATGTCATAATGCAAGATTCCATTATGATGTCATAATGTAACTATCCATTATGATGTCATAATGTAACATTCCATTATGATGTCATAATGTAACATTCCATTATGATGTCATAATGCAAAATTCCATTATGATGTCATAATGTAACATTCCATTATGATGTCATAATGCAAAATTCCATTATGATGTCATAATGCAAAATTCCATTATGATGTAATAATGCAAAATTCCATTATGATGTCATAATGTAACATTCCATTATGATGTCATAATGCAAAATTCCATTATGATGTCATAATGTAACATTCCATTATGATGTCATAATGCAAAATTCCATTATGATGTCATAATGTAACATTCCATTATGATGTCATAATGCAAAATTCCATTATGATGTCATAATGTAACATTCAATTATGATGTCATAATGTAACATCCCATTATGATGTCATAATGCAACATTCCATTATGATGTCATAATGTAATATCCCATTATGATGTCATAATGTAACATTCCATTATGATGTCATAATGCAAAATTCCATTATGATGTCATAATGCAACATTCCATTATGATGTCATAATGCAAAATTCCATTATGATGTCATAATGTAACATTCCATTATGATGTCATAATGTAACGTCCCATTATGATGTCATAATACAAAATTCCATTATGATGTCATAATGTAACGTCCCATTATGATGTCATAATGCAAAATTCCATTATGATGTCATAATGTAACATTCCATTATGATGTCATAATGCAAAATTCCATTATGATGTCATAATGTAAAATTCCATTATGATGTCATAATGCAAAATTCCATTATGATGTCATAATGTAAAATTCCATTATGATGTCATATTGCAAAATTCCATTATGATGTCATAATGCAAAATTCCATTATGATGTCATAATGTAAAATTCCATTATGATGTCATAATGTAACATTCCATTATGATGTCATAATGCAAAATTCCATTATGATGTCATAATGTAACATCCCATTATGATGTCATAATGCAAAATTCCATTATGATGTCATAATGTAACATCCCATTATGATGTCATAATGCAAAAATTCCATTATGATGTCATAATGTAACATCCCATTATGATGTCATAATGCAAAATTCCATTATGATGTCATAATGCAACATTCCATTATGATGTCATAATGTAACATTCCATTATGATGTCATATTGCAACTTTCCATTATGATGTCATAATTCAAAATTCCATTATGATGTCATAATGTAACATTCCATTATGATGTCATAATGCAAAATTCCATTATGATGTCATAATGTAACATTCCATTATGATGTCATAATGCAAAATTCCATTATGATGTCATAATGTAACATTCCATTATGATGTCATAATGCAAAATTCCATTATGATGTCATAATGTAACATTCCATTATGATGTCATAATGCAAAATTCCATTATGATGTCATAATGCAACATTCCATTATGATGTCAAAATGCAAAATTCCATTATGATGTCATAATGTAAAATTCCATTATGATGTCATAATGCAAAATTCCATTATGATGTCATAATGTAAAATTCCATTATGATGTCATATTGCAAAATTCCATTATGATGTCATAATGCAAAATTCCATTATGATGTCATAATGTAAAATTCCATTATGATGTCATAATGTAACATCCCATTATGATGTCATAATGCAAAATTCCATTATGATGTCATAATGTAACATTCCATTATGATGTCATAATGCAAAATTCCATTATGATGTCATAATGCAATATTCCATTACGATGTCATAATGTAACATGCCATTATGATGTCATAATGCAACATTCCATTATGATGTCATAATGTAACATTCCATTATGATGTCATAATGCAACATTCGATTATGATGTCATAATGTAAAATTCCATTATGATGTCATAATGCAAAATTCCATTATGATGTCATAATGCAAAATTCCATTATGATGTCATAATGTAAAATTCCATTATGATGTCATAATGCAAAATTCCATTATGATGTCATAATGCAAAATTCCATTATGATGTCATATTGTAAAATTCCATTATGATGTCATAATGCAAAATTCCATTATGATGTCATAATGTAAAATTCCATTATGATGTCATAATGCAAAATTCCATTATGATGTCATAATGTAAAATTCCATTATGATGTCATAATGCAACATTCCATTATGATGTCATAATGCAAGATTCCATTATGATGTCATAATGTAACTATCCATTATGATGTCATAATGTAACATTCCATTATGATGTCATAATGTAACATTCCATTATGATGTCATAATGCAAAATTCCATTATGATGTCATAATGTAACATTCCATTATGATGTCATAATGCAAAATTCCATTATGATGTCATAATGCAAAATTCCATTATGATGTAATAATGCAAAATTCCATTATGATGTCATAATGTAACATTCCATTATGATGTCATAATGCAAAATTCCATTATGATGTCATAATGTAACATTCCATTATGATGTCATAATGCAAAATTCCATTATGATGTCATAATGTAACATTCCATTATGATGTCATAATGCAAAATTCCATTATGATGTCATAATGTAACATTCAATTATGATGTCATAATGTAACATCCCATTATGATGTCATAATGCAACATTCCATTATGATGTCATAATGTAATATCCCATTATGATGTCATAATGTAACATTCCATTATGATGTCATAATGTAACATCCCATTATGATGTCATAATGCAACATTCCATTATGATGTCATAATGTAACGTCCCATTATGATGTCATAATGCAAAATTCCATTATGATGTCATAATGTAACGTCCCATTATGATGTCATAATGCAAAATTCCATTATGATGTCATAATGTAACATTCCATTATGATGTCATAATGCAAAATTCCATTATGATGTCATAATGTAAAATTCCATTATGATGTCATAATGCAAAATTCCATTATGATGTCATAATGTAAAATTCCATTATGATGTCATATTGCAAAATTCCATTATGATGTCATAATGCAAAATTCCATTATGATGTCATAATGTAAAATTCCATTATGATGTCATAATGTAACATCCCATTATGATGTCATAATGCAAAATTCCATTATGATGTCATAATGAAACATTCCATTATGATGTCATAATGCAAAATTCCATTATGATGTCATAATGCAATATTCCATTACGATGTCATAATGTAACATGCCATTATGATGTCATAATGCAACATTCCATTATGATGTCATAATGTAACATTCCATTATGATGTCATAATGCAACATTCGATTATGATGTCATAATGTAAAATTCCATTATGATGTCATAATGCAAAATTCCATTATGATGTCATAATGCAAAATTCCATTATGATGTCATAATATAAAATTCCATTATGATGTCATAATGCAAAATTCCATTATGATGTCATAATGTAAAATTCCATTATGATGTCATAATGCAAAATTCCATTATGATGTCATAATGCAAAATTCCATTATGATGTCATAATGTAACGTCCCATTATGATGTCATAATGCAAAATTCCATTATGATGTCATAATGTAAAATTCCATTATGATGTCATAATGCAAAATTCCATTATGATGTCATAATGTAAAATTCCATTATGATGTCATAATGCAAAATTCCATTATGATGTCATAATGCAAGATTCCATTATGATGTCATAATGTAACTATCCATTATGATGTCATAATGTAACATTCCATTATGATGTCATAATGTAACATTCCATTATGATGTCATAATGCAAAATTCCATTATGATGTCATAATGTAACATTCCATTATGATGTCATAATGCAAAATTCCATTATGATGTCATAATGCAAAATTCCATTATGATGTAATAATGCAAAATTCCATTATGATGTCATAATGTAACATTCCATTATGATGTCATAATGCAAAATTCCATTATGATGTCATAATGTAACATTCCATTATGATGTCATAATGCAAAATTCCATTATGATGTCATAATGTAACATTCCATTATGATGTCATAATGCAAAATTCCATTATGATGTCATAATGTAACATTCAATTATGATCTCATAATGTAACATCCCATTATGATGTCATAATGCAACATTCCATTATGATGTCATAATGTAATATCCCATTATGATGTCATAATGTAACATTCCATTATGATGTCATAATGCAAAATTCCATTATGATGTCATAATGTAACATTCCATTATGATGTCATAATGCAAAATTCCATTATGATGTCATAATGTAACATTCCATTATGATGTCATAATGCAAAATTCCATTATGATGTCATAATGTAAAATTCCATTATGATGTCATAATGTAACATTCCATTATGATGTCACAATGCAAAATTCCATTATGATGTCATAATGTAACATTCCATTATGATGTCATAATGTGACATTCCATTATGATGTCATAATTTAACATTCCATTATGATGTCATAATGCAAAATTCCATTATGATGTCATAATGTAACATTCCATTATGATGTCATAATGCAAAATTCCATTATGATGTCATAATGTAACATTCCATTATGATGTCATAATGCAAAATTCCATTATGATGTCATAATGTAACATCCCATTATGATGTCATAATGCAAAATTCCATTATGATGTCATAATGTAACATCCCATTATGATGTCATAATGCAAAAATTCTATTATGATGTCATAATGTAACATCCCATTATGATGTCATAATGCAAAATTCCATTATGATGTCATAATGCAACATTCCATTATGATGTCATAATGTAACATTCCATTATGATGTCATATTGCAACTTTCCATTATGATGTCATAATTCAAAATTCCATTATGATGCCATAATGTAACATTCCATTATGATGTCATAATGCAAAATTCCATTATGATGTCATAATGTAACATTCCAATATGATGTCATAATGCAAAATTCCATTATGATGTCATAATGTAACATTCCATTATGATGTCATAATGCAAAATTCCATTATGATGTCATAATGTAACATTCCATTATGATGTCATAATGCAAAATTCCATTATGATGTCATAATGCAACATTCCATTATGATGTCATAATGCAAAATTCCATTATGATGTCATAATGCAACATTCCATTATGATGTCATAATGTAACATTCCATTATGATGTCATAATGCAACATTCCATTATGATGTCATAATGTAACATTCCATTATGATGTCATAATGCAACATTCGATTATGATGTCATAATGCAAAATTCTATTATGATGTCATAATGTAACATTCCATTATGATGTCATAATGCAAAATTCCATTATGATGTCATAATGTAACATTCCATTATGATGTCATAATGCAAAATTCCATTATGATGTCATAATGTAACATTCCATTATGATGTCATAATGTAACGTCCCATTATGATGTCATAATGCAAAATTCCATTATGATGTCATAATGTAACGTCCCATTATGATGTCATAATGCAAAATTCCATTATGATGTCATAATGTAACATTCCATTATGATGTCATAATGCAAAATTCCATTATGATGTCATAATGTAAAATTCCATTATGATGTCATAATGCAAAATTCCATTATGATGTCATAATGTAAAATTCCATTATGATGTCATATTGCAAAATTCCATTATGATGTCATAATGCAAAATTCCATTATGATGTCATAATGTAAAATTCCATTATGATGTCATAATGTAACATCCCATTATGATGTCATAATGCAAAATTCCATTATGATGTCATAATGTAACATTCCATTATGATGTCATAATGCAAAATTCCATTATGATGTCATAATGCAAAATTCCATTATGATGTCATAATGCAATATTCCATTACGATGTCATAATGTAACATGCCATTATGATGTCATAATGCAACATTCCATTATGATGTCATAATGTAACATTCCATTATGATGTCATAATGCAAAATTCCATTATGATGTCATAATGCAAAATTCCATTATGATGTCATAATGTAACATTCCATTATGATGTCATAATGCAAAATTCCATTATGATGTCATAATGTAACATTCAATTATGATGTCATAATGTAACATCCCATTATGATGTCATAATGCAACATTCCATTATGATGTCATAATGTAATATCCCATTATGATGTCATAATGTAACATTCCATTATGATGTCATAATGCAAAATTCCATTATGATGTCATAATGTAACATTCCATTATGATGTCATAATGCAAAATTCCATTATGATGTCATAATGTAACATTCCATTATGATGTCATAATGCAAAATTCCATTATGATGTCATAATGTAAAATTCCGTTATGATGTCATAATGTAACATTCCATTATGATGTCACAATGCAAAATTCCATTATGATGTCATAATGTAACATTCCATTATGATGTCATAATGCAAAATTCCATTATGATGTCATAATGCAATATTCCATTACGATGTCATAATGTAACATGCCATTATGATGTCATAATGCAACATTCCATTATGATGTCATAATGTAACATTCCATTATGATGTCATAATGCAACATTCGATTATGATGTCATAATGTAAAATTCCATTATGATGTCATAATGCAAAATTCCATTATGATGTCATAATGCAAAATTCCATTATGATGTCATAATGTAAAATTCCATTATGATGTCATAATGCAAAATTCCATTATGATGTCATAATGTAAAATTCCATTATGATGTCATAATGCAAAATTCCATTATGATGTCATAATGCAAAATTCCATTATGATGTCATAATGTAACGTCCCATTATGATGTCATAATGCAAAATTCCATTATGATGTCATAATGTAAAATTCCATTATGATGTCATAATGCAAAATTCCATTATGATGTCATAATGTAAAATTCCATTATGATGTCATAATGCAAAATTCCATTATGATGTCATAATGCAAGAATCCATTATGATGTCATAATGTAACTATCCATTATGATGTCATAATGTAACATTCCATTATGATGTCATAATGTAACATTCCATTATGATGTCATAATGCAAAATTCCATTATGATGTCATAATGTAACATTCCATTATGATGTCATAATGCAAAATTCCATTATGATGTCATAATGCAAAATTCCATTATGATGTAATAATGCAAAATTCCATTATGATGTCATAATGTAACATTCCATTATGATGTCATAATGCAAAATTCCATTATGATGTCATAATGTAACATTCCATTATGATGTCATAATGCAAAATTCCATTATGATGTCATAATGTAACATTCCATTATGATGTCATAATGCAAAATTCCATTATGATGTCATAATGTAACATTCAATTATGATCTCATAATGTAACATCCCATTATGATGTCATAATGCAACATTCCATTATGATGTCATAATGTAATATCCCATTATGATGTCATAATGTAACATTCCATTATGATGTCATAATGCAAAATTCCATTATGATGTCATAATGTAACATTCCATTATGATGTCATAATGCAAAATTCCATTATGATGTCATAATGTAACATTCCATTATGATGTCATAATGCAAAATTCCATTATGATGTCATAATGTAAAATTCCATTATGATGTCATAATGTAACATTCCATTATGATGTCACAATGCAAAATTCCATTATGATGTCATAATGTAACATTCCATTATGATGTCATAATGTGACATTCCATTATGATGTCATAATTTAACATTCCATTATGATGTCATAATGCAAAATTCCATTATGATGTCATAATGTAACATTCCATTATGATGTCATAATGCAAAATTCCATTATGATGTCATAATGTAACATTCCATTATGATGTCATAATGCAAAATTCCATTATGATGTCATAATGTAACATCCCATTATGATGTCATAATGCAAAATTCCATTATGATGTCATAATGTAACATCCCATTATGATGTCATAATGCAAAAATTCCATTATGATGTCATAATGTAACATCCCATTATGATGTCATAATGCAAAATTCCATTATGATGTCATAATGCAACATTCCATTATGATGTCATAATGTAACATTCCATTATGATGTCATATTGCAACTTTCCATTATGATGTCATAATTCAAAATTCCATTATGATGCCATAATGTAACATTCCATTATGATGTCATAATGCAAAATTCCATTATGATGTCATAATGTAACATTCCAATATGATGTCATAATGCAAAATTCCATTATGATGTCATAATGTAACATTCCATTATGATGTCATAATGCAAAATTCCATTATGATGTCATAATGTAACATTCCATTATGATGTCATAATGCAAAATTCCATTATGATGTCATAATGCAACATTCCATTATGATGTCATAATGCAAAATTCCATTATGATGTCATAATGCAACATTCCATTATGATGTCATAATGTAACATTCCATTATGATGTCATAATGCAACATTCCATTATGATGTCATAATGTAACATTCCATTATGATGTCATAATGCAACATTCCATTATGATGTCATAATGCAAAATTCTATTATGATGTCATAATGTAACATTCCATTATGATGTCATAATGCAAAATTCCATTATGATGTCATAATGTAACATTCCATTATGATGTCATAATGTAACGTCCCATTATGATGTCATAATGCAAAATTCCATTATGATGTCATAATGTAACGTCCCATTATGATGTCATAATGCAAAATTCCATTATGATGTCATAATGTAACATTCCATTATGATGTCATAATGCAAAATTCCATTATGATGTCATAATGTAAAATTCCATTATGATGTCATAATGCAAAATTCCATTATGATGTCATAATGTAAAATTCCATTATGATGTCATATTGCAAAATTCCATTATGATGTCATAATGCAAAATTCCATTATGATGTCATAATGTAAAATTCCATTATGATGTCATAATGTAACATCCCATTATGATGTCATAATGCAAAATTCCATTATGATGTCATAATGTAACATTCCATTATGATGTCATAATGCAAAATTCCATTATGATGTCATAATGCAAAATTCCATTATGATGTCATAATGCAATATTCCATTACGATGTCATAATGTAACATGCCATTATGATGTCATAATGCAACATTCCATTACGATGTCATAATGTAACATTCCATTATGATGTCATAATGCAAAATTCCATTATGATGTCATGATGTAACATTCCATTATGATGTCATAATGCAAAATTCCATTATGATGTCATAATGTAACATTCCATTATGATGTCATAATGCAAAATTCCATTATGATGTCATAATGTAACATTCAATTATGATGTCATAATGTAACATCCCATTATGATGTCATAATGCAACATTCCATTATGATGTCATAATGTAATATCCCATTATGATGTCATAATGTAACATTCCATTATGATGTCATAATGCAAAATTCCATTATGATGTCATAATGTAACATTCCATTATGATGTCATAATGCAAAATTCCATTATGATGTCATAATGTAACATTCCATTATGATGTCATAATGCAAAATTCCATTATGATGTCATAATGTAAAATTCCATTATGATGTCATAATGTAACATTCCATTATGATGTCACAATGCAAAATTCCATTATGATGTCATAATGTAACATTCCATTATGATGTCATAATGTGACATTCCATTATGATGTCATAATTTAACATTCCATTATGATGTCATAATGCAAAATTCCATTATGATGTCATAATGTAACATTCCATTATGATGTCATAATGCAAAATTCCATTATGATGTCATAATGTAACATTCCATTATGATGTCATAATGCAAAATTCCATTATGATGTCATAATGTAACATCCCATTATGATGTCATAATGCAAAATTCCATTATGATGTCATAATGTAACATCCCATTATGATGTCATAATGCAAAAATTCCATTATGATGTCATAATGTAACATCCCATTATGATGTCATAATGCAAAATTCCATTATGATGTCATAATGCAACATTCCATTATGATGTCATAATGTAACATTCCATTATGATGTCATATTGCAACTTTCCATTATGATGTCATAATTCAAAATTCCATTATGATGCCATAATGTAACATTCCATTATGATGTCATAATGCAAAATTCCATTATGATGTCATAATGTAACATTCCATTATGATGTCATAATGCAAAATTCCATTATGATGTCATAATGTAACATTCCATTATGATGTCATAATGCAAAATTCCATTATGATGTCATAATGTAACATTCCATTATGATGTCATAATGCAAAATTCCATTATGATGTCATAATGTAACATTCCATTATGATGTCATAATGCAAAATTCCATTATGATGTCATAATGCAACATTCCATTATGATGTCATAATGCAAAATTCCATTATGATGTCATAATGCAACATTCCATTATGATGTCATAATGTAACATTCCATTATGATGTCATAATGCAACATTCCATTATGATGTCATAATGTAACATTCCATTATGATGTCATAATGCAACATTCCATTATGATGTCATAATGCAAAATTCTATTATGATGTCATAATGTAACATTCCATTATGATGTCATAGTGCAAAATTCCATTATGATGTCATAATGTAACATTCCATTATGATGTCATAATGCAAAATTCCATTATGATGTCATAATGTAACATTCCATTATGATGTCATAATGTAACGTCCCATTATGATGTCATAATGCAAAATTCCATTATGATGTCATAATGTAACGTCCCATTATGATGTCATAATGCAAAATTCCATTATGATGTCATAATGTAACATTCCATTATGATGTCATAATGCAAAATTCCATTATGATGTCATAATGTAAAATTCCATTATGATGTCATATTGCAAAATTCCATTATGATGTCATAATGCAAAATTCCATTATGATGTCATAATGTAAAATTCCATTATGATGTCATAATGTAACATCCCATTATGATGTCATAATGTAACATTCCATTATGATGTCATAATGCAAAATTCCATTATGATGTCATAATGCAAAATTCCATTATGATGTCATAATGCAATATTCCATTACGATGTCATAATGTAACATGCCATTATGATGTCATAATGCAACATTCCATTATGATGTCATAATGTAACATTCCATTATGATGTCATAATGCAAAATTCCATTATGATGTCATAATGTAACATTCCATTATGATGTCATAATGCAAAATTCCATTATGATGTCATAATGTAACATTCAATTATGATGTCATAATGTAACATCCCATTATGATGTCATAATGCAACATTCCATTATGATGTCATAATGTAATATCCCATTATGATGTCATAATGTAACATTCCATTATGATGTCATAATGCAAAATTCCATTATGATGTCATAATGCAAAATTCCATTATGATGTCATAATGTAACATTCCATTATGATGTCATAATGCAAAATTCCATTATGATGTCATAATGTAACATTCCATTATGATGTCATAATGCAAAATTCCATTATGATGTCATAATGTAACATTCCATTATGATGTCATAATGCAAAATTCCATTATGATGTCATAATGCAACATTCCATTATGATGTCATAATGCAAAATTCCATTATGATGTCATAATGTAACATTCCATTATGATGTCATAATGTAGCGTCCCATTATGATGTCATAATGTAACGTCCCATTATGATGTCATAATGCAAAATTCCATTATGATGTCATAATGTAACATTCCATTATGATGTCATAATGCAAAATTCCATTATGATGTCATAATGTAAAATTCCATTATGATGTCATAATGCAAAATTCCATTATGATGTCATAATGTAAAATTCCATTATGATGTCATATTGCAAAATTCCATTATGATGTCATAATGCAAAATTCCATTATGATGTCATAATGTAAAATTCCATTATGATGTCATAATGTAACATCCCATTATGATGTCATAATGCAAAATTCCATTATGATGTCATAATGTAACATTCCATTATGATGTCATAATGCAAAATTCCATTATGATGTAATAATGCAATATTCCATTACGATGTCATAATGTAACATGCCATTATGATGTCATAATGCAACATTCCATTATGATGTCATAATGTAACATTCCATTATGATGTCATAATGCAACATTCGATTATGATGTCATAATGTAAAATTCCATTATGATGTCATAATGCAAAATTTCATTATGATGTCATAATGCAAAATTCCATTATGATGTCATAATGTAAAATTCCATTATGATGTCATAATGCAAAATTCCATTTTGATGTCATAATGCAAAATTCCATTTTGATGTCATATTGTAAAATTCCATTATGATGTCATAATGCAAAATTCCATTATGATGTCATAATGTAAAATTCCATTATGATGTCATAATGCAAAATTCCATTATGATGTCATAATGTAAAATTCCATTATGATGTCATAATGCAACATTCCATTATGATGTCATAATGCAAGATTCCATTATGATGTCATAATGTAACTATCCATTATGATGTCATAATGTAACATTCCATTATGATGTCATAATGTAACATTCCATTATGATGTCATAATGCAAAATTCCATTATGATGTCATAATGTAACATTCCATTATGATGTCATAATGCAAAATTCCATTATGATGTCATAATGCAAAATTCCATTATGATGTAATAATGCAAAATTCCATTATGATGTCATAATGTAACATTCCATTATGATGTCATAATGCAAAATTCCATTATGATGTCATAATGTAACATTCCATTATGATGTCATAATGCAAAATTCCATTATGATGTCATAATGTAACATTCCATTATGATGTCATAATGCAAAATTCCATTATGATGTCATAATGTAACATTCAATTATGATGTCATAATGTAACATCCCATTATGATGTCATAATGCAACATTCCATTATGATGTCATAATGTAATATCCCATTATGATGTCATAATGTAACATTCCATTATGATGTCATAATGCAAAATTCCATTATGATGTCATAATGCAACATTCCATTATGATGTCATAATGCAAAATTCCATTATGATGTCATAATGTAACATTCCATTATGATGTCATAATGTAACGTCCCATTATGATGTCATAATGCAAAATTCCATTATGATGTCATAATGTAACGTCCCATTATGATGTCATAATGCAAAATTCCATTATGATGTCATAATGTAACATTCCATTATGATGTCATAATGCAAAATTCCATTATGATGTCATAATGTAAAATTCCATTATGATGTCATAATGCAAAATTCCATTATGATGTCATAATGTAAAATTCCATTATGATGTCATATTGCAAAATTCCATTATGATGTCATAATGCAAAATTCCATTATGATGTCATAATGTAAAATTCCATTATGATGTCATAATGTAACATCCCATTATGATGTCATAATGCAAAATTCCATTATGATGTCATAATGTAACATTCCATTATGATGTCATAATGCAAAATTCCATTATGATGTCATAATGTAACATTCCATTATGATGTCATAATGCAAAATTCCATTATGATGTCATAATGTAACATCCCATTATGATGTCATAATGCAAAATTCCATTATGATGTCATAATGTAACATCCCATTATGATGTCATAATGCAAAAATTCCATTATGATGTCATAATGTAACATCCCATTATGATGTCATAATGCAAAATTCCATTATGATGTCATAATGCAACATTCCATTATGATGTCATAATGTAACATTCCATTATGATGTCATATTGCAACTTTCCATTATGATGTCATAATTCAAAATTCCATTATGATGTCATAATGTAACATTCAATTATGATCTCATAATGTAACATCCCATTATGATGTCATAATGCAACATTCCATTATGATGTCATAATGTAATATCCCATTATGATGTCATAATGTAACATTCCATTATGATGTCATAATGCAAAATTCCATTATGATGTCATAATGTAACATTCCATTATGATGTCATAATGCAAAATTCCATTATGATGTCATAATGTAAAATTCCATTATGATGTCATAATGTAACATTCCATTATGATGTCACAATGCAAAATTCCATTATGATGTCATAATGTAACATTCCATTATGATGTCATAATGTGACATTCCATTATGATGTCATAATTTAACATTCCATTATGATGTCATAATGCAAAATTCCATTATGATGTCATAATGTAACATTCAATTATGATCTCATAATGTAACATCCCATTATGATGTCATAATGCAACATTCCATTATGATGTCATAATGTAATATCCCATTATGATGTCATAATGTAACATTCCATTATGATGTCATAATGCAAAATTCCATTATGATGTCATAATGTAACATTCCATTATGATGTCATAATGCAAAATTCCATTATGATGTCATAATGTAAAATTCCATTATGATGTCATAATGTAACATTCCATTATGATGTCACAATGCAAAATTCCATTATGATGTCATAATGTAACATTCCATTATGATGTCATAATGTGACATTCCATTATGATGTCATAATTTAACATTCCATTATGATGTCATAATGCAAAATTCCATTATGATGTCATAATGTAACATCCCATTATGATGTCACAATGCAAAATTCCATTATGATGTCATAATGTAACATCCCATTATGATGTCATAATGCAAAAATTCCATTATGATGTCATAATGTAACATCCCATTATGATGTCATAATGCAAAATTCCATTATGATGTCATAATGCAACATTCCATTATGATGTCATAATGTAACATTCCATTATGATGTCATATTGCAACTTTCCATTATGATGTCATAATTCAAAATTCCATTATGATGCCATAATGTAACATTCCATTATGATGTCATAATGCAAAATTCCATTATGATGTCATAATGTAACATTCCATTATGATGTCATAATGCAAAATTCCATTATGATGTCATAATGTAACATTCCATTATGATGTCATAATGCAAAATTCCATTATGATGTCATAATGTAACATTCCATTATGATGTCATAATGCAAAATTCCATTATGATGTCATAATGAAACATTCCATTATGATGTCATAATGCAAAATTCCATTATGATGTCATAATGCAACATTCCATTATGATGTCATAATGTAACATTCCATTATGATGTCATAATGCAACATTCCATTATGATGTCATAATGTAACATTACATTATGATGTCATAATGCAACATTCCATTATGATGTCATAATGCAAAATTCTATTATGATGTCATAATGTAACATTCCATTATGATGTCATAATGCAAAATTCCATTATGATGTCATAATGTAACATTCCATTATGATGTCATAATGCAAAATTCCATTATGATGTCATAATGTAACATTCCATTATGATGTCATAATGTAACGTCCCATTATGATGTCATAATGCAAAATTCCATTATGATGTCATAATGTAACGTCCCATTATGATGTCATAATGCAAAATTCCATTATGATGTCATAATGTAACATTCCATTATGATGTCATAATGCAAAATTCCATTATGATGTCATAATGTAAAATTCCATTATGATGTCATAATGCAAAATTCCATTATGATGTCATAATGTAAAATTCCATTATGATGTCATATTGCAAAATTCCATTATGATGTCATAATGCAAAATTCCATTATGATGTCATAATGTAAAATTCCATTATGATGTCATAATGTAACATCCCATTATGATGTCATAATGCAAAATTCCATTATGATGTCATAATGTAACATTCCATTATGATGTAATAATGCAAAATTCCATTATGATGTCATAATGTAAAATTCCATTATGATGTCATAATGCAATATTCCATTACGATGTCATAATGTAACATGCCATTATGATGTCATAATGCAACATTCCATTATGATGTCATAATGTAACATTCCATTATGATGTCATAATGCAAAATTCCATTATGATGTCATAATGTAACATTCCATTATGATGTCATAATGCAAAATTCCATTATGATGTCATAATGTAACATTCCATTATGATGTCATAATGCAAAATTCCATTATGATGTCATAATGTAACATTCAATTATGATGTCATAATGTAACATCCCATTATGATGTCATAATGCAACATTCCATTATGATGTCATAATGTAATATCCCATTATGATGTCATAATGTAAGATTCCATTATGATGTCATAATGCAAAATTCCATTATGATGTCATAATGTAACATTGCATTATGATGTCATAATGCAAAATTCCATTATGATGTCATAATGTAACATTCCATTATGATGTCATAATGCAAAATTCCATTATGATGTCATAATGTAACATTCCATTATGATGTCATAATGCAAAATTCCATTATGATGTCATAATGTAACATTCCATTATGATGTCATAATGCAAAATTCCATTATGATGTCATAATGCAACATTCCATTATGATGTCATAATGCAAAATTCCATTATGATGTCATAATGTAACATTCCATTATGATGTCATAATGTAACGTCCCATTATGATGTCATAATGCAAAATTCCATTATGATGTCATAATGTAACGTCCCATTATGATGTCATAATGCAAAATTCCATTATGATGTCATAATGTAACATTCCATTATGATGTCATAATGCAAAATTCCATTATGATGTCATAATGTAAAATTCCATTATGATGTCATAATGCAAAATTCCATTATGATGTCATAATGTAAAATTCCATTATGATGTCATATTGCAAAATTCCATTATGATGTCATAATGCAAAATTCCATTATGATGTCATAATGTAAAATTCCATTATGATGTCATAATGTAACATCCCATTATGATGTCATAATGCAAAATTCCATTATGATGTCATAATGTAACATTCCATTATGATGTCATAATGCAAAATTCCATTATGATGTCATAATGCAATATTCCATTACGATGTCATAATGTAACATGCCATTATGATGTCATAATGCAACATTCCATTTAATGTCATAATGTAACATTCCATTATGATGTCATAATGCAACATTCGATTATGATGTCATAATGTAAAATTCCATTATGATGTCATAATGCAAAATTCCATTATGATGTCATAATGCAAAATTCCATTATGATGTCATAATGTAAAATTCCATTATGATGTCATAATGCAAAATTCCATTATGATGTCATAATGCAAAATTCCATTATGATGTCATATTGTAAAATTCCATTATGATGTCATAATGCAAAATTCCATTATGATGTCATAATGTAAAATTCCATTATGATGTCATAATGCAAAATTCCATTATGATGTCATAATGTAAAATTCCATTATGATGTCATAATGCAACATTCCATTATGATGTCATAATGCAAGATTCCATTATGATGTCATAATGTAACTATCCATTATGATGTCATAATGTAACATTCCATTATGATGTCATAATGTAACATTCCATTATGATGTCATAATGCAAAATTCCATTATGATGTCATAATGTAACATTCCATTATGATGTCATAATGCAAAATTCCATTATGATGTCATAATGCAAAATTCCATTATGATGTAATAATGCAAAATTCCATTATGATGTCATAATGTAACATTCCATTATGATGTCATAATGCAAAATTCCATTATGATGTCATAATGTAACATTCCATTATGATGTCATAATGCAAAATTCCATTATGATGTCATAATGTAACATTCCATTATGATGTCATAATGCAAAATTCCATTATGATGTCATAATGTAACATTCAATTATGATGTCATAATGTAACATCCCATTATGATGTCATAATGCAACATTCCATTATGATGTCATAATGTAATATCCCATTATGATGTCATAATGTAACATTCCATTATGATGTCATAATGCAAAATTCCATTATGATGTCATAATGCAACATTCCATTATGATGTCATAATGCAAAATTCCATTATGATGTCATAATGTAACATTCCATTATGATGTCATAATGTAACGTCCCATTATGATGTCATAATACAAAATTCCATTATGATGTCATAATGTAACGTCCCATTATGATGTCATAATGCAAAATTCCATTATGATGTCATAATGTAACATTCCATTATGATGTCATAATGCAAAATTCCATTATGATGTCATAATGTAAAATTCCATTATGATGTCATAATGCAAAATTCCATTATGATGTCATAATGTAAAATTCCATTATGATGTCATATTGCAAAATTCCATTATGATGTCATAATGCAAAATTCCATTATGATGTCATAATGTAAAATTCCATTATGATGTCATAATGTAACATTCCATTATGATGTCATAATGCAAAATTCCATTATGATGTCATAATGTAACATCCCATTATGATGTCATAATGCAAAATTCCATTATGATGTCATAATGTAACATCCCATTATGATGTCATAATGCAAAAATTCCATTATGATGTCATAATGTAACATCCCATTATGATGTCATAATGCAAAATTCCATTATGATGTCATAATGCAACATTCCATTATGATGTCATAATGTAACATTCCATTATGATGTCATATTGCAACTTTCCATTATGATGTCATAATTCAAAATTCCATTATGATGTCATAATGTAACATTCCATTATGATGTCATAATGCAAAATTCCATTATGATGTCATAATGTAACATTCCATTATGATGTCATAATGCAAAATTCCATTATGATGTCATAATGTAACATTCCATTATGATGTCATAATGCAAAATTCCATTATGATGTCATAATGTAACATTCCATTATGATGTCATAATGCAAAATTCCATTATGATGTCATAATGCAACATTCCATTATGATGTCAAAATGCAAAATTCCATTATGATGTCATAATGTAAAATTCCATTATGATGTCATAATGCAAAATTCCATTATGATGTCATAATGTAAAATTCCATTATGATGTCATATTGCAAAATTCCATTATGATGTCATAATGCAAAATTCCATTATGATGTCATAATGTAAAATTCCATTATGATGTCATAATGTAACATCCCATTATGATGTCATAATGCAAAATTCCATTATGATGTCATAATGTAACATTCCATTATGATGTCATAATGCAAAATTCCATTATGATGTCATAATGCAATATTCCATTACGATGTCATAATGTAACATGCCATTATGATGTCATAATGCAACATTCCATTATGATGTCATAATGTAACATTCCATTATGATGTCATAATGCAACATTCGATTATGATGTCATAATGTAAAATTCCATTATGATGTCATAATGCAAAATTCCATTATGATGTCATAATGCAAAATTCCATTATGATGTCATAATGTAAAATTCCATTATGATGTCATAATGCAAAATTCCATTATGATGTCATAATGCAAAATTCCATTATGATGTCATATTGTAAAATTCCATTATGATGTCATAATGCAAAATTCCATTATGATGTCATAATGTAAAATTCCATTATGATGTCATAATGCAAAATTCCATTATGATGTCATAATGTAAAATTCCATTATGATGTCATAATGCAACATTCCATTATGATGTCATAATGCAAGATTCCATTATGATGTCATAATGTAACTATCCATTATGATGTCATAATGTAACATTCCATTATGATGTCATAATGTAACATTCCATTATGATGTCATAATGCAAAATTCCATTATGATGTCATAATGTAACATTCCATTATGATGTCATAATGCAAAATTCCATTATGATGTCATAATGCAAAATTCCATTATGATGTAATAATGCAAAATTCCATTATGATGTCATAATGTAACATTCCATTATGATGTCATAATGCAAAATTCCATTATGATGTCATAATGTAACATTCCATTATGATGTCATAATGCAAAATTCCATTATGATGTCATAATGTAACATTCCATTATGATGTCATAATGCAAAATTCCATTATGATGTCATAATGTAACATTCAATTATGATGTCATAATGTAACATCCCATTATGATGTCATAATGCAACATTCCATTATGATGTCATAATGTAATATCCCATTATGATGTCATAATGTAACATTCCATTATGATGTCATAATGTAACATCCCATTATGATGTCATAATGCAACATTCCATTATGATGTCATAATGTAACGTCCCATTATGATGTCATAATGCAAAATTCCATTATGATGTCATAATGTAACGTCCCATTATGATGTCATAATGCAAAATTCCATTATGATGTCATAATGTAACATTCCATTATGATGTCATAATGCAAAATTCCATTATGATGTCATAATGTAAAATTCCATTATGATGTCATAATGCAAAATTCCATTATGATGTCATAATGTAAAATTCCATTATGATGTCATATTGCAAAATTCCATTATGATGTCATAATGCAAAATTCCATTATGATGTCATAATGTAAAATTCCATTATGATGTCATAATGTAACATCCCATTATGATGTCATAATGCAAAATTCCATTATGATGTCATAATGAAACATTCCATTATGATGTCATAATGCAACATTCGATTATGATGTCATAATGTAAAATTCCATTATGATGTCATAATGCAAAATTCCATTATGATGTCATAATGCAAAATTCCATTATGATGTCATAATATAAAATTCCATTATGATGTCATAATGCAAAATTCCATTATGATGTCATAATGTAAAATTCCATTATGATGTCATAATGCAAAATTCCATTATGATGTCATAATGCAAAATTCCATTATGATGTCATAATGTAACGTCCCATTATGATGTCATAATGCAAAATTCCATTATGATGTCATAATGTAAAATTCCATTATGATGTCATAATGCAAAATTCCATTATGATGTCATAATGTAAAATTCCATTATGATGTCATAATGCAAAATTCCATTATGATGTCATAATGCAAGATTCCATTATGATGTCATAATGTAACTATCCATTATGATGTCATAATGTAACATTCCATTATGATGTCATAATGTAACATTCCATTATGATGTCATAATGCAAAATTCCATTATGATGTCATAATGTAACATTCCATTATGATGTCATAATGCAAAATTCCATTATGATGTCATAATGCAAAATTCCATTATGATGTAATAATGCAAAATTCCATTATGATGTCATAATGTAACATTCCATTATGATGTCATAATGCAAAATTCCATTATGATGTCATAATGTAACATTCCATTATGATGTCATAATGCAAAATTCCATTATGATGTCATAATGTAACATTCCATTATGATGTCATAATGCAAAATTCCATTATGATGTCATAATGTAACATTCAATTATGATCTCATAATGTAACATCCCATTATGATGTCATAATGCAACATTCCATTATGATGTCATAATGTAATATCCCATTATGATGTCATAATGTAACATTCCATTATGATGTCATAATGCAAAATTCCATTATGATGTCATAATGTAACATTCCATTATGATGTCATAATGCAAAATTCCATTATGATGTCATAATGTAACATTCCATTATGATGTCATAATGCAAAATTCCATTATGATGTCATAATGTAAAATTCCATTATGATGTCATAATGTAACATTCCATTATGATGTCACAATGCAAAATTCCATTATGATGTCATAATGTAACATTCCATTATGATGTCATAATGTGACATTCCATTATGATGTCATAATTTAACATTCCATTATGATGTCATAATGCAAAATTCCATTATGATGTCATAATGTAACATTCCATTATGATGTCATAATGCAAAATTCCATTATGATGTCATAATGTAACATTCCATTATGATGTCATAATGCAAAATTCCATTATGATGTCATAATGTAACATCCCATTATGATGTCATAATGCAAAATTCCATTATGATGTCATAATGTAACATCCCATTATGATGTCATAATGCAAAAATTCTATTATGATGTCATAATGTAACATCCCATTATGATGTCATAATGCAAAATTCCATTATGATGTCATAATGCAACATTCCATTATGATGTCATAATGTAACATTCCATTATGATGTCATATTGCAACTTTCCATTATGATGTCATAATTCAAAATTCCATTATGATGCCATAATGTAACATTCCATTATGATGTCATAATGCAAAATTCCATTATGATGTCATAATGTAACATTCCAATATGATGTCATAATGCAAAATTCCATTATGATGTCATAATGTAACATTCCATTATGATGTCATAATGCAAAATTCCATTATGATGTCATAATGTAACATTCCATTATGATGTCATAATGCAAAATTCCATTATGATGTCATAATGCAACATTCCATTATGATGTCATAATGCAAAATTCCATTATGATGTCATAATGCAACATTCCATTATGATGTCATAATGTAACATTCCATTATGATGTCATAATGCAACATTCCATTATGATGTCATAATGTAACATTCCATTATGATGTCATAATGCAACATTCGATTATGATGTCATAATGCAAAATTCTATTATGATGTCATAATGTAACATTCCATTATGATGTCATAATGCAAAATTCCATTATGATGTCATAATGTAACATTCCATTATGATGTCATAATGCAAAATTCCATTATGATGTCATAATGTAACATTCCATTATGATGTCATAATGTAACGTCCCATTATGATGTCATAATGCAAAATTCCATTATGATGTCATAATGTAACGTCCCATTATGATGTCATAATGCAAAATTCCATTATGATGTCATAATGTAACATTCCATTATGATGTCATAATGCAAAATTCCATTATGATGTCATAATGTAAAATTCCATTATGATGTCATAATGTAACATTCCATTATGATGTCATAATGCAAAATTCCATTATGATGTCATAATGTAACATTCCATTATGATGTCATAATGCAAAATTCCATTATGATGTCATAATGTAACATTCCATTATGATGTCATAATGTAACGTCCCATTATGATGTCATAATGCAAAATTCCATTATGATGTCATAATGTAACGTCCCATTATGATGTCATAATGCAAAATTCCATTATGATGTCATAATGTAACATTCCATTATGATGTCATAATGCAAAATTCCATTGTGATGTCATAATGTAAAATTCCATTATGATGTCATAATGCAAAATTCCATTATGATGTCATAATGTAAAATTCCATTATGATGTCATATTGCAAAATTCCATTATGATGTCATAATGCAAAATTCCATTATGATGTCATAATGCAAAATTCCATTATGATGTCATAATGCAATATTCCATTATGATGTCATAATGTAACATTCCATTATGATGTCATAATGCAACATTCCATTATGATGTCATAATGTAACATTCCATTATGATGTCATAATGCAACATTCGATTATGATGTCATAATGCAAAATTCCATTATGATGTCATAATGTAACATTCCATTATGATGTCATAATGCAAAATTCCATTATGATGTCATAATGTAACATTCCATTATGATGTCATAATGCAAAATTCCATTATGATGTCATAATGTAACATTCAATTATGATGTCATAATGTAACATCCCATTATGATGTCATAATGCAACATTCCATTATGATGTCATAATGTAACATCCCATTATGATGTCAAAATGCAAAATTCCATTATGATGTCATAATGTAACATTCCATTATGATGTCATAATGCAAAATTCCATTATGATGTCATAATGTAACATTCCATTATGATGTCATAATGCAAAACTCCATTATGATGTCATAATGTAACATTCCATTATGATGTCATAATGCAAAATTCCATTATGATGTCATAATGTAACATTCCATTATGATGTCATAATGTAACATCCCATTATGATGTCATAATGCAAAATTCCATTATGATGTCATAATGTAACATCCCATTATGATGTCATAATGCAAAATTCCATTATGTCATAATGTAACATTCCATTATGATGTCATAATGCAAAATTCTATTATGTCATAATGCAAAATTCCATTATGATGTCATAATGCAAAATTCCATTATGATGTCATAATGCAAAATTCCATTATGATGTCATAATGCAAAATTCCATTATGATGTCATAATGTAAAATTCCATTATGATGTCATAATGTAAAATTCCATTATGATGTCATAATGCAAAATTCCATTATGATGTCATAATGTAAAATTCCATTATGATGTCATAATGTAAAATTCCATTATGATGTCATATTGCAAAATTCCATTATGATGTCATAATGCAAAATTCCATTATGATGTCATAATGTAAAATTCCATTATGTTGTCATAATGTAACATCCCATTATGATGTCATAATGCAAAATTCCATTATGATGTCATAATGTAACATTCCATTATGATGTCATAATGCAAAATTCCATTATGATGTCATAATGCAATATTCCATTACGATGTCATAATGTAACATGCCATTATGATGTCATAATGCAACATTCCATTATGATGTCATAATGTAACATTCCATTATGATGTCATAATGCAACATTCGATTATGATGTCATAATGTAAAATTCCATTATGATGTCATAATGCAAAATTCCATTATGATGTAATAATGCAAAATTCCATTATGATGTCATAATGTAACATTCCATTATGATGTCATAATGCAAAATTCCATTATGATGTCATAATGTAACATTCCATTATGATGTCATAATGCAAAACTCCATTATGATGTCATAATGCTAATTTCCATTATGATGTCATCATGCAAAATTCCATTATGATGTCATAATGCAAAATTCCATTAAGATGTCATCATGCAAAATTCCATTATGATGTCATATTGCAAAATTCCATTATGTCATCATGCAAAATTCCATTATGATGTCATAATGCAAAATTCCATTATGATGTCATAATGCAAAATTCCATTATGATGTCATAATGCAAAATTCTATTATGTCATAATGCAAAATTCCATTATGATGTCATAATGCAAAATTCCATTATGATGTCATAATGCAAAATTCCATTATGATGTCATAATGCAAAATTCCATTATGATGTCATAATGCAAAATTCCATTATGATGTCATAATGCAAAATTCTATTATGTCATAATGCAAAATTCCATTATGATGTCATAATGCAAAATTCCATTATGATGTCATAATGCAAAATTCCATTATGATGTCATAATGCAAAATTCCATTATGATGTCATAATGTAAAATTCCATTATGATGTCATAATGCAAAATTCCATTATGATGTCATAATGTAACATTCCATTATTATGATGTCATAATGTAACATTCCATTATGATATAATAATGTAAAATTCCATTATGATGTCATAATGTAACGCCCCATTATGATGTCATAATGCAAAATTCCATTATGATATAATAATGTAAAATTCCATTATGATGTCATAATGTAACGTCCCATTATTATGATGTCATAATGCAAAATTCCATTATGATGTCATAATGTAACATTCCATTATGATGTCATAATGCAAAATTCCATTATGATGTCATAATGTAACATTCCATTATGATGTCATAATGCAAAATTCCTTTATGATGTCATAATGTAACATTCCATTATGATGTCATAATGTAACGTCCCATTATGATGTCATAATGCAAAATTCCATCATGATGTCATAATGTAACGTCCCATTATGATGTCATAATGCAAAATTCCATTATGATGTCATAATGTAACATTCCATTATGATGTCATAATGTAAAATTCCATTATGATGTCATAATGCAACATTCCATTATGATGTCATAATGTAAAATTCCATTATGATGTCATATTGCAAAATTCCATTATGATGTCATAATGCAAAATTCCATTATGATGTCATAATGTAAAATTCCATTATGATGTCATAATGTAACATCCCATTATGATGTCATAATGCAAAATTCCATTATGATGTCATAATGTAACATTCCATTATGATGTCATAATGCAATATTCCATTATGATGTCATAATGTAACATGCCATTATGATGTCATAATGCAACATTCCATTATGATGTCATAATGAAACATTCCATTATAATGTCATAATGCAACATTCGATTATGATGTCATAATGTAAAATTCCATTATGATGTCATAATGCAAAATTCCATTATGATGTCATAATGTAAAATTCCATTATGATGTCATAATGCAAAATTCCATTATGATGTCATAATGTAACATTCCATTATGATGTCATAATGCAAAATTCCATTATGATGTCATAATGCAAAATTCTATTATGATGTCATAATGCAAAATTCCATTATGATGTCATAATGTAAAACTCCATTATGATGTCATAATGCAAAATTCCATTATGATGTCATAATGTAAAATTCCTTTATGATGTCATAATGCAAATTTCCATTATGAGGTCATAATGCAAAATTCCATTATGATGTCATAATGTGACATTCCATTATGATGTCATAATGCAAAATTCCATTATGATGTCATAATGTGACATTCCATTATGATGTCATAATGCTAAATTCCATTATGATGTCATAATGCAAAATTCCATTATGATGTCATAATGCAACATTCCATTATGATGTCATAATGTAACATTCCATTATGATGTCATAATGCAACATTCGATTATGATGTCATAATGTAAAATTCCATTATGATGTCATAATGCAAAATTCCATTATGATGTCATAATGCAAAATTCAATTATGATGTCATAATGTAAAATTCCATTATGATGTCATAATGCAAAATTCCATTATGATGTCATAATGCAAAATTCCATTATGATGTCATATTGCAAAATTCCATTATGATGTCATAATGCAAAATTCCATTATGATGTCATAATGTAACATTCCATTATGATGTCATAATGCAAAATTCCATTATGATGTCATAATGTAAAATTCCATTATGATGTCATAATGCAAAATTCCATTATGATGTCATAATGCAAAATTCCATTATGATGTCATAATGTAACATTCCATTATGATGTCATAATGTAACATTCCATTATGATGTCATAATGCAAAATTCCATTATGATGTCATAATGTAACATTCCATTATGATGTCATAATGCAAAATTCCATTATGATGTCATAATGCAAAATTCCATTATGATGTCATAATGTAACATTCCATTATGATGTCATAATGCAAAATTCCATTATGATGTCATAATGCAAAATTCCATTATGATGTCATAATGCAAAATTCCATTATGATGTCATAATGTAAAACTCCATTATGATGTCATAATGCAAAATTCCATTATGATGTCATAATGCAAAATTCCATTATGATGTCATAATAAAAAACTCCATTATGATGTCATAATGCAAAATTCCATTATGATGTCATAATGTAAAATTCCATTATGATATCATAATGCAAATTTCCATTATGATGTCATAATGCAAAATTCCATTATGATGTCATAATGTAACATTCCATTATGATGTCATAATGCAAAATTCCATTATGATGTCATAATGCAAAATTCCATTATGATGTCATAATGTAACATTCCATTATGATGTCATAATGTAAAATTCCATTATGATGTCATAATGCAAAATTCCATTATGATATCATAATGTAAAATTCCATTATGATGTCATAATATAACATCCCATTATGATGTCATAATGCAAAATTCCATTATGATGTCATAATGTAACATCCCATTATGATGTCATAATGCAAAATTCCATTATGATGTCATAATGTAACATCCCATTATGATGTCATAATGCAAAATTCCATTATGATGTCATAATGTAACGTCCCATTATGATGTCATAATGCAAAATTCCATTATGATGTCATAATGTAACATTCCATTATGATGTCATAATGTAAAATTCCATTATGATGTCATAATGCAAAATTCCATTATGATGTCATAATGCAAAATTCCATTATGATGTCATAATGTAAAATTCCATTATGATGTCATATTGCAAAATTCCATTATGATGTCATAATGCAAAATTCCATTATGATGTCATAATGTAAAATTCCATTATGATGTCATAATGTAACATCCCATTATGATGTCATAATGCAAAATTCCATTATGATGTCATAATGTAACATTCCATTATGATGTCATAATGCAATATTCCATTATGATGTCATAATGTAACATGCCATTATGATGTCATAATGCAACATTCCATTATGATGTCATAATGTAACATTCCATTATGATGTCATAATGCAACATTCGATTATGATGTCATAATGTAAAATTCCATTATGATGTCATAATGCAAAATTCCATTATGATGTCATAATGCAAAATTCCATTATGATGTCATAATGTAAAATTCCATTATGATGTCATAATGCAAAATTCCATTATGATGTCATAATGCAAAATTCCATTATGATGTCATAATGTAAAATTCCATTATGATGTCATAATGCAAAATTCCATTATGATGTCATAATGCAAAATTCCATTATGAGGTCATAATGCAAAATTCCATTATGATGTCATAATGTGACATTCCATTATGATGTCATAATGCAAAATTCCATTATGATGTCATAATGTGACATTCCATTATGATGTCATAATGCTAAATTCCATTATGATGTCATAATGCAAAATTCCATTATGATGTCATAATGTGACATTCCATTATGATGTCATAATGAGAAAATCCATTATGATGTCATAATGCAAAATTCCATTATGATGTCATAATGCAACATTCCATTATGATGTCATAATGTAACATTCCATTATGATGTCATAATGCAAAATTCAATTATGATGTCATAATGTAAAATTCCATTATGATGTCATAATGCAAAATTCCATTATGATGTCATAATGCAAAATTCAATTATGATGTCATACTGTAAAATTCCATTATGATGTCATAATGCAAAATTCCATTATGATGTCATAATGCAAAATACCATTATGATGTCATAATGCAAAATTCCATTATGATGTCATAATGTAACATTCCATTATGATGTCATAATGCAAAATTCCATTATGATGTCATAATGTAAAATTCCATTATGATGTCATAATGCAAAATTCCATTATGATGTCATAATGCAAAATTCCATTATGATGTCATAATGTAACATTCCATTATGATGTCATAATGTAACATTCCATTATGATGTCATAATGCAAAATTCCATTATGATGTCATAATGTAACATTCCATTATGATGTCATAATGCAAAATTCCATTATGATGTCATAATGCAAAATTCCATTATGATGTAATAATGCTAAATTCCATTATGATGTCATAATGTAACATTCCATTATGATGTCATAATGCAAAATTCCATTATGATGTCATAATGTAACATTCCATTATGATGTCATAATGTAAAATACCATTATGATGTCATAATGCAAAATTCCATTATGATGTCATAATGTAAAATTCCATTATGATGTCATAATGCAAAATTCCATTATGATGTCATAATGCAAAATTCCATTATGATGTCATAATGTAACATTCCATTATGATGTCATAATGCAAAATTCCATTATGATGTCATAATGTAAAACTCCATTATGATGTCATAATGCAAAATTCCATTATGATGTCATAATGCAAAATTCCATTATGATGTCATAATGTAAAACTCCATTATGATGTCATAATGCAAAATTCCATTATGATGTCATAATGCAAAATTCCATTATGATGTCATAATAAAAAACTCCATTATGATGTCATAATGCAAAATTCCATTATGATGTCATAATGTAAAATTCCATTATGATGTCATAATGCAAAATTCCATTATGATGTCATAATGTAACATTCCATTATGATGTCATAATGCAAAATTCCATTATGATGTCATAATGTAACATTCCATTATGATGTCATAATGTAACGTCCCATTATGATGTCATAATGCAAAATTCCATTATGATGTCATAATGTAACGTCCCATTATGATGTCATAATGCAAAATTCCATTATGATGTCATAATGTAACATTCCATTATGATGTCATAATGCAAAATTCCATTGTGATGTCATAATGTAAAATTCCATTATGATGTCATAATGCGAAATTCCATTATGATGTCATAATGTAAAATTCCATTATGATGTCATATTGCAAAATTCCATTATGATGTCATAATGCAAAATTCCATTATGATGTCATAATGTAAAATTCCATTATGATGTCATAATGTAACATCCCATTATGATGTCATAATGCAAAATTCCATTATGATGTCATAATGTAACATTCCATTATGATGTCATAATGTAACATTCCATTATGATGTCATAATGCAAAACTCCATTATGATGTCATAATGCTAATTTCCATTATGATGTCATCATGCAAAATTCCATTATGATGTCATAATGCAAAATTCCATTAAGATGTCATCATGCAAAATTCCATTATGATGTCATATTGCAAAATTCCATTATGTCATCATGCAAAATTCCATTATGATGTCATAATGCAAAATTCCATTATGATGTCATAATGCAAAATTCCATTATGATGTCATAATGCAAAATTCTATTATGTCATAATGCAAAATTCCATTATGATGTCATAATGCAAAATTCCATTATGATGTCATAATGCAAAATTCCATTATGATGTCATAATGCAAAATTCCATTATGATGTCATAATGTAAAATTCCATTTTGATGTCATAATGCAAAATTCCATTATGATGTCATAATGTAACATTCCATTATTATGATGTCATAATACAAAATTCCATTATGATATCATAATGTAAAATTCCATTATGATGTCATAATATAACATCCCATTATGATGTCATAATGCAAAATTCCATTATGATGTCATAATGTAACATTCGATTATGATGTCATAATGTAAAATTCCATTATGATGTCATAATGTAACATTCCATTATGATGTCATAATGCAAAATTCCATTATGATGTCATAATGCAACATTCCATTATGATGTCATAATGCAAAATTCCATTATGATGTCATAATGCAACATTCCATTATGATGTCATAATGTAACATTCCATTATGATGTCATAATGCAACATTCCATTATGATGTCATAATGTAACATTCCATTATGATGTCATAATGCAACATTCCATTATGATGTCATAATGCAAAATTCCATTATGATGTCATAATGTAACATTCCATTATGATGTCATAATGCAAAATTCCATTATGATGTCATAATGTAACATTCCATTATGATGTCATAATGCAAAATTCCATTATGATGTCATAATGTAACATTCCATTATGATGTCATAATGTAACGTCCCATTATGATGTCATAATGCAAAATTCCATTATGATGTCATAATGTAACGTCCCATTATGATGTCATAATGCAAAATTCCATTATGATGTCATAATGTAACATTCCATTATGATGTCATAATGCAAAATTCCATTGTGATGTCATAATGTAAAATTCCATTATGATGTCATAATGCAAAATTCCATTATGATGTCATAATGTAAAATTCCATTATGATGTCATATTGCAAAATTCCATTATGATGTCATAATGCAAAATTCCATTATGATGTCATAATGTAAAATTCCATTATGATGTCATAATGTAACATCCCATTATGATGTCATAATGCAAAATTCCATTATGATGTCATAATGTAACATTCCATTATGATGTCATAATGCAAAATTCCATTATGATGTCATAATGTAACATTCCATTATGATGTCATAATGCAAAATTCCATTATGATGTCATAATGTAACATTCCATTATGATGTCATAATGTAACGTCCCATTATGATGTCATAATGCAAAATTCCATTATGATGTCATAATGTAAAATTCCATTATGATGTCATAATGTAACATCCCATTATGATGTCATAATGCAAAATTCCATTATGATGTCATAATGTAACATTCCATTATGATGTCATAATGCAAAATTCCATTATGATGTCATAATGTAACATTCCATTATGATGTCATAATGCAAAATTCCATTATGATGTCATAATGTAACGTCCCATTATGATGTCATAATGCAAAATTCCATTATGATGTCATAATGTAACGTCCCATTATGATGTCATAATGCAAAATTCCATTATGATGTCATAATGTAACATTCCATTATGATGTCATAATGCAAAATTCCATTGTGATGTCATAATGTAAAATTCCATTATGATGTCATAATGCAAAATTCCATTATGATGTCATAATGTAAAATTCCATTATGATGTCATAATGTAACATTCCATTATGATGTCATAATGCAAAATTCCATTATGATGTCATAATGCAACATTCCATTATGATGTCATAATGCAAAATTCCATTATGATGTCATAATGCAACATTCCATTATGATGTCATAATGTAACATTCCATTATGATGTCATAATGCAACATTCCATTATGATGTCATAATGTAACATTCCATTATGATGTCATAATGCAACATTCCATTATGATGTCATAATGCAAAATCCCATTATGATGTCATAATGTAACATTCCATTATGATGTCATAATGCAAAATTCCATTATGATGTCATAATGTAACATTCCATTATGATGTCATAATGCAAAATTCCATTATGATGTCATAATGTAACATTCCATTATGATGTCATAATGTAACGTCCCATTATGATGTCATAATGCAAAATTCCATTATGATGTCATAATGTAACGTCCCATTATGATGTCATAATGCAAAATTCCATTATGATGTCATAATGTAACATTCCATTATGATGTCATAATGCAAAATTCCATTGTGATGTCATAATGTAAAATTCCATTATGATGTCATAATGCAAAATTCCATTATGATGTCATAATGTAAAATTCCATTATGATGTCATATTGCAAAATTCCATTATGATGTCATAATGCAAAATTCCATTATGATGTCATAATGTAAAATTCCATTATGATGTCATAATGTAACATCCCATTATGATGTCATAATGCAAAATTCCATTATGATGTCATAATGTAACATTCCATTATGATGTCATAATGCAAAATTCCATTATGATGTCATAATGTAACATTCCATTATGATGTCATAATGCAAAATTCCATTATGATGTCATAATGTAACATTCCATTATGATGTCATAATGTAACGTCCCATTATGATGTCATAATGCAAAATTCCATTATGATGTCATAATGTAAAATTCCATTATGATGTCAAATTGTAACATCCCATTATGATGTCATAATGCAAAATTCCATTATGATGTCATAATGTAACATTCCATTATGATGTCATAATGCAAAATTCCATTATGATGTCATAATGTAACATTCCATTATGATGTCATAATGCAAAATTCCATTATGATGTCATAATGTAACATTCCATTATGATGTCATAATGCAAAATTCCATTATGATGTCATAATGTAACATTCCATTATGATGTCATAATGTAACGTCCCATTATGATGTCATAATGCAAAATTCCATTATGATGTCATAATGTAACGTCCCATTATGATGTCATAATGCAAAATTCCATTATGATGTCATAATGTAACATTCCATTATGATGTCATAATGCAAAATTCCATTGTGATGTCATATTGTAAAATTCCATTATGATGTCATAATGCAAAATTCCATTATGATGTCATAATGTAAAATTCCATTATGATGTCATATTGCAAAATTCCATTATGATGTCATAATGCAAAATTCCATTATGATGTCATAATGTAAAATTCCATTATGATGTCATAATGTAACATCCCATTATGATGTCATAATGCAAAATTCCATTATGATGTCATAATGTAACATTCGATTATGATGTCATAATGTAAAATTCCATTATGATGTCATAATGTAACATTCCATTATGATGTCATAATGCAAAATTCCATTATGATGTCATAATGCAACATTCCATTATGATGTCATAATGCAAAATTCCATTATGATGTCATAATGCAACATTCCATTATGATGTCATAATGTAACATTCCATTATGATGTCATAATGCAACATTCCATTATGATGTCATAATGTAACATTCCATTATGATGTCATAATGCAACATTCCATTATGATGTCATAATGCAAAATTCCATTATGATGTCATAATGTAACATTCCATTATGATGTCATAATGCAAAATTCCATTATGATGTCATAATGTAACATTCCATTATGATGTCATAATGCAAAATTCCATTATGATGTCATAATGTAACATTCCATTATGATGTCATAATGTAACGTCCCATTATGATGTCATAATGCAAAATTCCATTATGATGTCATAATGTAACGTCCCATTATGATGTCATAATGCAAAATTCCATTATGATGTCATAATGTAACATTCCATTATGATGTCATAATGCAAAATTCCATTGTGATGTCATAATGTAAAATTCCATTATGATGTCATAATGCGAAATTCCATTATGATGTCATAATGTAAAATTCCATTATGATGTCATATTGCAAAATTCCATTATGATGTCATAATGCAAAATTCCATTATGATGTCATAATGTAAAATTCCATTATGATGTCATAATGTAACATCCCATTATGATGTCATAATGCAAAATTCCATTATGATGTCATAATGTAACATTCCATTATGATGTCATAATGTAACATTCCATTATGATGTCATAATGCAAAACTCCATTATGATGTCATAATGCTAATTTCCATTATGATGTCATCATGCAAAATTCCATTATGATGTCATAATGCAAAATTCCATTAAGATGTCATCATGCAAAATTCCATTATGATGTCATATTGCAAAATTCCATTATGTCATCATGCAAAATTCCATTATGATGTCATAATGCAAAATTCCATTATGATGTCATAATGCAAAATTCCATTATGATGTCATAATGCAAAATTCTATTATGTCATAATGCAAAATTCCATTATGATGTCATAATGCAAAATTCCATTATGATGTCATAATGCAAAATTCCATTATGATGTCATAATGCAAAATTCCATTATGATGTCATAATGTAACATTCTATTATGATGTCATAATGTAAAATTCCATTATGATGTCATAATGTAACATCCCATTATGATGTCATAATGCAAAATTCCATTATGATGTCATAATGTAACATTCCATTATGATGTCATAATGCAAAATTCCATTATGATGTCATAATGCAATATTCCATTACGATGTCATAATGTAACATGCCATTATGATGTCATAATGCAACATTCCATTATAATGTCATAATGTAACATTCCATTATGATGTCATAATGCAACATTCGATTATGATGTCATAATGTAAAATTCCATTATGATGTCATAATGCAAAATTCCATTATGATGTCATAATGCAAAATTCCATTATGATGTCATAATATAAAATTCCATTATGATGTCATAATGCAAAATTCCATTATGATGTCATAATGCAGAATTCCATTATGATGTCATATTGTAAAATTCCATTATGATGTCATAATGCAAAATTCCATTATGATGTCATAATGTAAAATTCCATTATGATGTCATAATGCAAAATTCCATTATGATGTCATAATGCAAGATTCCATTATGATGTCATAATGTAACTATCCATTATGATGTCATAATGTAACATTCCATTATGATGTCATAATGTAACATTCCATTATGATGTCATAATGTAACATTCCATTATGATGTCATAATGTAACATTCCATTATGATGTCATAATGCAAAATTCCATTATGATGTCATAATGTAACATTCCATTATGATGTCATAATGCAAAATTCCATTATGCTGTAATAATGCAAAATTCCATTATGATGTCATAATGTAACATTCCATTATGATGTCATAATGCAAAATTCCATTATGATGTCATAATGCAAAATTCCATTATGATGTCATAATGCAAAATTCCATTATGATGTCATAATGTAACATTCCATTATGATGTCATAATGCAAAATTCCATTACGATGTCATAATGTAACATTCCATTATGATGTCAAAATGCAAAATTCCATTATGATGTCATAATGCAACATTCCATTATGATGTCATAATGCAAAATTCCATTATGATCTCATAATGCAACATTCCATTATGATGTCATAATGTAACATTCCATTATGATGTCATAATGCAACATTCCATTATGATGTCATAATGCAAAATTCCATTATGATGTCATAATGTAACATTCCATTATGATGTCATAATGCAAAATTCCATTATGATGTCATAATGTAACATTCCATTATGATGTCATAATGCAAAATTCCATTATGATGTCATAATGTAACATTCTATTATGATGTCATAATGTAACGTCCCATTATGATGTCATAATTCAAAATTCCATTATGATGTCATAATGTAACGTCCCATTATGATGTCATAATGCAAAATTCCATTATGATGTCATAATGTAAAATTCCATTATGATGTCATAATGCAAAATTCCATTATGATGTCATAATGCAAAATTCCATTATGATGTCATAATGTAACATTCCATTATGATGTCATAATGCAAAATTCCATTATGATGTCATAATGCAAAATTCCATTATGATGTCATAATGTAAAACTCCATTATGATGTCATAATGCAAAATTCCATTATCATGTCATAATGCAAAATTCGATTATGATGTCATAATAAAAAACTCCATTATGATGTCATAATGCAAAATTCCATTATGATGTCATAATGTAAAATTCCATTATGATATCATAATGCAAATTTCCATTATGATGTCATAATGCAAAATTCCATTATGATGTCATAATGTAACATACCATTATGATGTCATAATGCAAAATTCCATTATGATGTCATAATGCAAAATTCCATTATGATGTCATAATGTAACATTCCATTATGATGTCATAATGTAAAACTCCATTATGATGTCATAATACAAAATTCCATTATGATATCATAATGTAAAATTCCATTATGATGTCATAATATAACATCCCATTATGATGTCATAATGCAAAATTCCATTATGATGTCATAATGTAACATTCGATTATGATGTCATAATGTAAAATTCCATTATGATGTCATAATGTAACATTCCATTATGATGTCATAATGCAAAATTCCATTATGATGTCATAATGCAACATTCCATTATGATGTCATAATGCAAAATTCCATTATGATGTCATAATGCAACATTCCATTATGATGTCATAATGTAACATTCCATTATGATGTCATAATGCAACATTCCATTATGATGTCATAATGTAACATTCCATTATGATGTCATAATGCAACATTCCATTATGATGTCATAATGCAAAATTCCATTATGATGTCATAATGTAACATTCCATTATGATGTAATAATGCAAAATTCCGTTATGATGTCATAATGTAACATTCCATTATGATGTCATAATGCAAAATTCCATTATGATGTCATAATGTAACATTCCATTATGATGTCATAATGTAACGTCCCATTATGATGTCATAATGCAAAATTCCATTATGATGTCATAATGTAACGTCCCATTATGATGTCATAATGCAAAATTCCATTATGATGTCATAATGTAACATTCCATTATGATGTCATAATGCAAAATTCCATTGTGATGTCATAATGTAAAATTCCATTATGATGTCATAATGCAAAATTCCATTATGATGTCATAATGTAAAATTCCATTATGATGTCATATTGCAAAATTCCATTATGATGTCATAATGCAAAATTCCATTATGATGTCATAATGTAAAATTCCATTATGATGTCATAATGTAACATCCCATTATGATGTCATAATGCAAAATTCCATTATGATGTCATAATGTAACATTCCATTATGATGTCATAATGCAAAATTCCATTATGATGTCATAATGTAACATTCCATTATGATGTCATAATGCAAAATTCCATTATGATGTCATAATGTAACATTCCATTATGATGTCATAATGTAACGTCCCATTATGATGTCATAATGCAAAATTCCATTATGATGTCATAATGTAAAATTCCATTATGATGTCATAATGTAACATCCCATTATGATGTCATAATGCAAAATTCCATTATGATGTCATAATGTAACATTCCATTATGATGTCATAATGCAAAATTCCATTATGATGTCATAATGTAACATTCCATTATGATGTCATAATGCAAAATTCCATTATGATGTCATAATGTAACATTCCATTATGATGTCATAATGTAACGTCCCATTATGATGTCATAATGCAAAATTCCATTATGATGTCATAATGTAACGTCCTATTATGATGTCATAATGCAAAATTCCATTATGATGTCATAATGTAACATTCCATTATGATGTCATAATGCAAAATTCCATTGTGATGTCATAATGTAAAATTCCATTATGATGTCATAATGCAAAATTCCATTATGATGTCATAATGTAAAATTCCATTATGATGTCATAATGTAACATTCCATTATGATGTCATAATGCAAAATTCCATTATGATGTCATAATGCAACATTCCATTATGATGTCATAATGCAAAATTCCATTATGATGTCATAATGCAACATTCCATTATGATGTCATAATGTAACATTCCATTATGATGTCATAATGCAACATTCCATTATGATGTCATAATGTAACATTCCATTATGATGTCATAATGCAACATTCCATTATGATGTCATAATGCAAAATCCCATTATGATGTCATAATGTAACATTCCATTATGATGTCATAATGCAAAATTCCATTATGATGTCATAATGTAACATTCCATTATGATGTCATAATGCAAAATTCCATTATGATGTCATAATGTAACATTCCATTATGATGTCATAATGTAACGTCCCATTATGATGTCATAATGCAAAATTCCATTATGATGTCATAATGTAACGTCCCATTATGATGTCATAATGCAAAATTCCATTATGATGTCATAATGTAACATTCCATTATGATGTCATAATGCAAAATTCCATTGTGATGTCATAATGTAAAATTCCATTATGATGTCATAATGCAAAATTCCATTATGATGTCATAATGTAAAATTCCATTATGATGTCATATTGCAAAATTCCATTATGATGTCATAATGCAAAATTCCATTATGATGTCATAATGTAAAATTCCATTATGATGTCATAATGTAACATCCCATTATGATGTCATAATGCAAAATTCCATTATGATGTCATAATGTAACATTCCATTATGATGTCATAATGCAAAATTCCATTATGATGTCATAATGTAACATTCCATTATGATGTCATAATGCAAAATTCCATTATGATGTCATAATGTAACATTCCATTATGATGTCATAATGTAACGTCCCATTATGATGTCATAATGCAAAATTCCATTATGATGTCATAATGTAAAATTCCATTATGATGTCATAATGTAACATCCCATTATGATGTCATAATGCAAAATTCCATTATGATGTCATAATGTAACATTCCATTATGATGTCATAATGCAAAATTCCATTATGATGTCATAATGTAACATTCCATTATGATGTCATAATGCAAAATTCCATTATGATGTCATAATGTAACATTCCATTATGATGTCATAATGTAACGTCCCATTATGATGTCATAATGCAAAATTCCATTATGATGTCATAATGTAACGTCCCATTATGATGTCATAATGCAAAATTCCATTATGATGTCATAATGTAACATTCCATTATGATGTCATAATGCAAAATTCCATTGTGATGTCATATTGTAAAATTCCATTATGATGTCATAATGCAAAATTCCATTATGATGTCATAATGTAAAATTCCATTATGATGTCATATTGCAAAATTCCATTATGATGTCATAATGCAAAATTCCATTATGATGCCATAATGTAAAATTCCATTATGATGTCATAATGTAACATCCCATTATGATGTCATAATGCAAAATTCCATTATGATGTCATAATGTAACATTCGATTATGATGTCATAATGTAAAATTCCATTATGATGTCATAATGTAACATTCCATTATGATGTCATAATGCAAAATTCCATTATGATGTCATAATGCAACATTCTATTATGATGTCATAATGCAAAATTCCATTATGATGTCATAATGCAACATTCCATTATGATGTCATAATGTAACATTCCATTATGATGTCATAATGCAACATTCCATTATGATGTCATAATGTAACATTCCATTATGATGTCATAATGCAACATTCCATTATGATGTCATAATGCAAAATTCCATTATGATGTCATAATGTAACATTCCATTATGATGTCATAATGCAAAATTCCATTATGATGTCATAATGTAACATTCCATTATGATGTCATAATGCAAAATTCCATTATGATGTCATAATGTAACATTCCATTATGATGTCATAATGTAACGTCCCATTATGATGTCATAATGCAAAATTCCATTATGATGTCATAATGTAACGTCCCATTATGATGTCATAATGCAAAATTCCATTATGATGTCATAATGTAACATTCCATTATGATGTCATAATGCAAAATTCCATTGTGATGTCATAATGTAAAATTCCATTATGATGTCATAATGCGAAATTCCATTATGATGTCATAATGCAAAATTCCATTATGATGTCATAATGTAAAATTCCATTATGATGTCATAATGTAACATCCCATTATGATGTCATAATGCAAAATTCCATTATGATGTCATAATGTAACATTCCATTATGATGTCATAATGTAACATTCCATTATGATGTCATAATGCAAAACTCCATTATGATATCATAATGCTAATTTCCATTATGATGTCATCATGCAAAATTCCATTATGATGTCATAATGCAAAATTCCATTAAGATGTCATCATGCAAAATTCCATTATGATGTCATATTGCAAAATTCCATTATGTCATCATGCAAAATTCCATTATGATGTCATAATGCAAAATTCCATTATGATGTCATCATGCAAAATTCCATTATGATGTCATAATGCAAAATTCCATTATGATGTCATAATGCAAAATTCCATTATGATGTCATAATGCAAAATTCCATTATGATGTCATAATGCAAAATTCCATTATGATGTCATAATGCAAAATTCCATTATGATGTCATAATGTAAAATTCCATTTTGATGTCATAATGCAAAATTCCATTATGATGTCATAATGTAACATTCCATTATTATGATGTCATAATACAAAATTCCATTATGATATCATAATGTAAAATTCCATTATGATGTCATAATATAACATCCCATTATGATGTCATAATGCAAAATTCCATTATGATGTCATAATGTAACATTCGATTATGATGTCATAATGTAAAATTCCATTATGATGTCATAATGTAACATTCCATTATGATGTCATAATGCAAAATTCCATTATGATGTCATAATGCAACATTCCATTATGATGTCATAATGCAAAATTCCATTATGATGTCATAATGCAACATTCCATTATGATGTCATAATGTAACATTCCATTATGATGTCATAATGCAAAATTCCATTATGATGTCATAATGTAACATTCCATTATGATGTCATAATGCAAAATTCCATTATGATGTCATAATGTAACATTCCATATGATGTCATAATGCAAAATTCCATTATGATGTCATAATGTAACATTCCATTATGATGTCATAATGTAACGTCCCATTATGATGTCATAATGCAAAATTCCATTATGATGTCATAATGTAACATTCCATTATGATGTCATAATGCAAAATTCCATTGTGATGTCATAATGTAAAATTCCATTATGATGTCATAATGCAAAATTCCATTATGATGTCATAATGTAAAATTCCATTATGATGTCATATTGCAAAATTCCATTATGATGTCATAATGCAAAATTCCATTATGATGTCATAATGTAAAATTCCATTATGATGTCATAATGTAACATCCCATTATGATGTCATAATGCAAAATTCCATTATGATGTCATAATGTAACATTCCATTATGATGTCATAATGCAAAATTCCATTATGATGTCATAATGTAACATTCCATTATGATGTCATAATGTAACGTCCCATTATGATGTCATAATGCAAAATTCCATTATGATGTCATAATGTAACATTCCATTATGATGTCATAATGCAAAATTCCATTATGATGTCATAATGTAACATTCCATTATGATGTCATAATGCAAAATTCCATTATGATGTCATAATGTAACATTCCATTATGATGTCATAATGCAAAATTCCATTGTGATGTCATAATGTAAAATTCCATTATGATGTCATAATGCAAAATTCCATTATGATGTCATAATGTAAAATTCCATTATGATGTCATATTGCAAAATTCCATTATGATGTCATAATGCAAAATTCCATTATGATGTCATAATGTAAAATTCCATTATGATGTCATAATGTAACATCCCATTATGATGTCATAATGCAAAATTCCATTATGATGTCATAATGTAACATTCCATTATGATGTCATAATGCAAAATTCCATTATGATGTCATAATGTAACATTCCATTATGATGTCATAATGCAAAATTCCATTATGATGTCATAATGTAACATTCCATTATGATGTCATAATGTAACGTCCCATTATGATGTCATAATGCAAAATTCCATTATGATGTCATAATGTAAAATTCCATTATGATGTCATAATGTAACATCCCATTATGATGTCATAATGCAAAATTCCATTATGATGTCATAATGTAACATTCCATTATGATGTCATAATGCAAAATTCCATTATGATGTCATAATGTAACATTCCATTATGATGTCATAATGCAAAATTCCATTATGATGTCATAATGTAACATTCCATTATGATGTCATAATGTAACGTCCCATTATGATGTCATAATGCAAAATTCCATTATGATGTCATAATGTAACGTCCCATTATGATGTCATAATGCAAAATTCCATTATGATGTCATAATGTAACATTCCATTATGATGTCATAATGCAAAATTCCATTGTGATGTCATAATGTAAAATTCCATTATGATGTCATAATGCAAAATTCCATTATGATGTCATAATGTAAAATTCCATTATGATGTCATAATGTAACATTCCATTATGATGTCATAATGCAAAATTCCATTATGATGTCATAATGCAACATTCCATTATGATGTCATAATGCAAAATTCCATTATGATGTCATAATGCAACATTCCATTATGATGTCATAATGTAACATTCCATTATGATGTCATAATGCAACATTCCATTATGATGTCATAATGTAACATTCCATTATGATGTCATAATGCAACATTCCATTATGATGTCATAATGCAAAATCCCATTATGATGTCATAATGTAACATTCCATTATGATGTCATAATGCAAAATTCCATTATGATGTCATAATGTAACATTCCATTATGATGTCATAATGCAAAATTCCATTATGATGTCATAATGTAACATTCCATTATGATGTCATAATGTAACGTCCCATTATGATGCCATAATGCAAAATTCCATTATGATGTCATAATGTAACGTCCCATTATGATGTCATAATGCAAAATTCCATTATGATGTCATAATGTAACATTCCATTATGATGTCATAATGCAAAATTCCATTGTGATGTCATAATGTAAAATTCCATTATGATGTCATAATGCAAAATTCCATTATGATGTCATAATGTAAAATTCCATTATGATGTCATATTGCAAAATTCCATTATGATGTCATAATGCAAAATTCCATTATGATGTCATAATGTAAAATTCCATTATGATGTCATAATGTAACATCCCATTATGATGTCATAATGCAAAATTCCATTATGATGTCATAATGCAAAATTCCATTATGATGTCATAATGTAACATTCCATTATGATGTCATAATGCAAAATTCCATTATGATGTCATAATGTAACATTCCATTATGATGTCATAATGTAACGTCCCATTATGATGTCATAATGCAAAATTCCATTATGATGTCATAATGTAAAATTCCATTATGATGTCATAATGTAACATCCCATTATGATGTCATAATGCAAAATTCCATTATGATGTCATAATGTAACATTCCATTATGATGTCATAATGCAAAATTCCATTATGATGTCATAATGTAACATTCCATTATGATGTCATAATGCAAAATTCCATTATGATGTCATAATGTAACATTCCATTATGATGTCATAATGCAAAATTCCATTATGATGTCATAATGTAACATTCCATTATGATGTCATAATGTAACGTCCCATTATGATGTCATAATGCAAAATTCCATTATGATGTCATAATGTAACGTCCCATTATGATGTCATAATGCAAAATTCCATTATGATGTCATAATGTAACATTCCATTATGATGTCATAATGCAAAATTCCATTGTGATGTCATATTGTAAAATTCCATTATGATGTCATAATGCAAAATTCCATTGTGATGTCATATTGTAAAATTCCATTATGATGTCATAATGCAAAATTCCATTATGATGTCATAATGTAAAATTCCATTATGATGTCATATTGCAAAATTCCATTATGATGTCATAATGCAAAATTCCATTATGATGTCATAATGTAAAATTCCATTATGATGTCATAATGTAACATCCCATTATGATGTCATAATGCAAAATTCCATTATGATGTCATAATGTAACATTCGATTATGATGTCATAATGTAAAATTCCATTATGATGTCATAATGTAACATTCCATTATGATGTCATAATGCAAAATTCCATTATGATGTCATAATGCAACATTCCATTATGATGTCATAATGCAAAATTCCATTATGATGTCATAATGCAACATTCCATTATGATGTCATAATGTAACATTCCATTATGATGTCATAATGCAACATTCCATTATGATGTCATAATGTAACATTCCATTATGATGTCATAATGCAACATTTCATTATGATGTCATAATGCAAAATTCCATTATGATGTCATAATGTAACATTCCATTATGATGTCATAATGCAAAATTCCATTATGATGTCATAATGTAACATTCCATTATGATGTCATAATGCAAAATTCCATTATGATGTCATAATGTAACATTCCATTATGATGTCATAATGTAACGTCCCATTATGATGTCATAATGCAAAATTCCATTATGATGTCATAATGTAACGTCCCATTATGATGTCATAATGCAAAATTCCATTATGATGTCATAATGTAACATTCCATTATGATGTCATAATGCAAAATTCCATTGTGATGTCATAATGTAAAATTCCATTATGATGTCATAATGCGAAATTCCATTATGATGTCATAATGTAAAATTCCATTATGATGTCATATTGCAAAATTCCATTATGATGTCATAATGCAAAATTCCATTATGATGTCATAATGTAAAATTCCATAATGATGTCATAATGTAACATCCCATTATGATGTCATAATGCAAAATTCCATTATGATGTCATAATGTAACATTCCATTATGATGTCATAATGCAAAACTCCATTATGATGTCATAATGCTAATTTCCATTATGATGTCATCATGCAAAATTCCATTATGATGTCATAATGCAAAATTCCATTAAGATGTCATCATGCAAAATTCCATTATGATGTCATATTGCAAAATTCCATTATGTCATCATGCAAAATTCCATTATGATGTCATAATGCAAAATTCCATTATGATGTCATAATGCAAAATTCCATTATGATGTCATAATGCAAAATTCTATTATGTCATAATGCAAAATTCCATTATGATGTCATAATGCAAAATTCCATTATGATGTCATAATGCAAAATTCCATTATGATGTCATAATGCAAAATTCCATTATGATGTCATAATGTAAAATTCCATTTTGATGTCATAATGCAAAATTCCATTATGATGTCATAATGTAACATTCCATTATTATGATGTCATAATGTAACATTCCATTATGATATAATAATGTAAAATTCCATTATGATGTCATAATGTAACGTCCCATTATGATGTCATAATGCAAAATTCCATTATGATATAATAATGTAAAATTCCATTATGATGTCATAATGTAACGTCCCATTATTATGATCTCATAATGCAAAATTCCATTATGATGTCATAATGTAACATTCCATTATGATGTCATAATGCAAAATTCCATTATGATGTCATAATGTAACATTCCATTATGATGTCATAATGCAAAATTCCATTATGATGTCATAATGTAACATTCCATTATGATGTCATAATGTAACGTCCCATTATGATGTCATAATGCAAAATTCCATTATGATGTCATAATGTAACGTCCCATTATGATGTCATAATGCAAAATTCCATTATGATGTCATAATGTAACATTCCATTATGATGTCATAATGTTAAATTCCATTATGATGTCATAATGCAAAATTCCATTATGATGTCATAATGTAAAATTCCATTATGATGTCATATTGCAAAATTCCATTATGATGTCATAATGCAAAATTCCATTATGATGTCATAATGTAAAATTCCATTATGATGTCATAATGTAACATCCCATTATGATGTCATAATGCAAAATTCCATTATGATGTCATAATGAAACATTCCATTATGATGTCATAATGCAAAATTCCATTATGATGTCATAATGTAAAATTCCATTATGATGTCATAATGCTAAATTCCATTATGATGTCATAATGCAAAATTCCATTATGATGTCATAATGTAACATTCCATTATGATGTCATAATGCAAAATTCCATTATGATGTCATAATGCAAAATTCCATTATGATGTCTTAATGTAAAATTCCATTATGATGTCATAATGCAAAATTCCATTATGATGTTATAATGTAAAATTCCATTATGTCATAATGTAACATCCCATTATGATGTCATAATGCAAAATTCCATTATGATGTCATAATGTAACATCCCATTATGATGTCATAATGCAAAATTCCATTATGATGTCATAATGTAACATTCCATTATGATGTCATAATGCAAAATTCCATTATGATGTCATAATGCAAAATTCCATTATGATGTCATAATGTAACATTCCATTATGATGTCATAATGCAACATTCCATTATGATGTCATAATTCAAAATTCCATTATGATGTCATAATGTAACATTCCATTATGATGTCATAATGCAAAATTCCATTATGATGTCATAATGTAACATTCCATTATGATGTCATAATGCAAAATTCCATTATGATGTCATAATGTAACATTCCATTATGATGTCATAATGCAAAATTCCATTATGATGTCATAATGTAACATTCCATTATGATGTCATAATGCAAAATTCCATTATGATGTCATATTGCAAAATTCCATTATGATGTCATAATGCAAAATTCCATTATGATGTCATAATGCAACATTCCATTATGATGTCATAATGCAAAATTCCATTATGATGTCATAATGCAAAATTTCATTATGATGTCATAATGCAAAATTCCATTATGATGTCATAATGTAAAATTCCATTATGATGTCATAATGCAAAATTCCATTATGATGTCATAATGTAACATCCCATTATGATGTCATAATGCAAAATTCCATTATGATGTCATAATGTAGCATTCCATCATGATGTCATAATGCAAAATTCCATTATGATGTCATAATGTTGCATTCCATTATGATGTCATAATGCAAAATTCCATTATGATGTCATAATGCAATATTCCATTATGATGTCATAATGTAACATTCCATTATGATGTCATAATGCAACATTCCATTATGATGTCATAATGTAAAATTCCATTATGATGTCATAATGCAACATTCGATTATGATGTCATAATGTAAAATTCCATTATGATGTCATAATGCAAAATTCCATTATGATGTCATAATGCAAAATTCCATTATGATGTCATAATGTAAAATTCCATTATGATGTCATAATGCAAAATTCCATTATGATGTCATAATGCAAAATTCCATTATGATGTCATATTGTAAAATTCCATTATGATGTCATAATGCAAAATTCCATTATGATGTCATAATGTAACATTCCATTATGATGTCATAATGCAAAATTCCATTATGATGTCATAATGTAACATCCCATTATGATGTCATAATGCAAAATTCCATTATGATGTCATAATGCAAAATTCCATTATGATGTCATAATGTAACATTCCATTATGATGTCATAATGCAACATTCCATTATGATGTCACAATTCAAAATTCCATTATGATGTCATAATGTAACATTCCATTATGATGTCATAATGCAAAATTCCATTATGATGTCATAATTTAACATTCCATTATGATGTCATAATGCAAAATTCCATTATGATGTCATAATGTAACATTCCATTATGATGTCATAATGCAAAATTCCATTATGATGTCATAATGTAACATTCCATTATGATGTCATAATGTAACGTCCCATTATGATGTCATAATGCAAAATTCCATTATGATGTCATAATGTAACGTCCCATTATGATGTCATAATGCAAAATTCCATTATGATGTCATAATGTAACATTCCATTATGATGTCATAATGCAAAATTCCATTGTGATGTCATATTGTAAAATTCCATTATGATGTCATAATGCAAAATTCCATTATGATGTCATAATGTAAAATTCCATTATGATGTCATATTGCAAAATTCCATTATGATGTCATAATGCAAAATTCCATTATGATGTCATAATGTAAAATTCCATTATGATGTCATAATGTAACATCCCATTATGATGTCATAATGCAAAATTCCATTATGATGTCATAATGTAACATTCGATTATGATGTCATAATGTAAAATTCCATTATGATGTCATAATGTAACATTCCATTATGATGTCATAATGCAAAATTCCATTATGATGTCATAATGCAACATTCCATTATGATGTCATAATGCAAAATTCCATTATGATGTCATAATGCAACATTCCATTATGATGTCATAATGTAACATTCCATTATGATGTCATAATGCAACATTCCATTATGATGTCATAATGTAACATTCCATTATGATGTCATAATGCAACATTTCATTATGATGTCATAATGCAAAATTCCATTATGATGTCATAATGTAACATTCCATTATGATGTCATAATGCAAAATTCCATTATGATGTCATAATGTAACATTCCATTATGATGTCATAATGCAAAATTCCATTATGATGTCATAATGTAACATTCCATTATGATGTCATAATGTAACGTCCCATTATGATGTCATAATGCAAAATTCCATTATGATGTCATAATGTAACGTCCCATTATGATGTCATAATGCAAAATTCCATTATGATGTCATAATGTAACATTCCATTATGATGTCATAATGCAAAATTCCATTGTGATGTCATAATGTAAAATTCCATTATGATGTCATAATGCGAAATTCCATTATGATGTCATAATGTAAAATTCCATTATGATGTCATATTGCAAAATTCCATTATGATGTCATAATGCAAAATTCCATTATGATGTCATAATGTAAAATTCCATTATGATGTCATAATGTAACATCCCATTATGATGTCATAATGCAAAATTCCATTATGATGTCATAATGTAACATTCCATTATGATGTCATAATGTAACATTCCATTATGATGTCATAATGCAAAACTCCATTATGATGTCATAATGCTAATTTCCATTATGATGTCATCATGCAAAATTCCATTATGATGTCATAATGCAAAATTCCATTAAGATGTCATCATGCAAAATTCCATTATGATGTCATATTGCAAAATTCCATTATGTCATCATGCAAAATTCCATTATGATGTCATAATGCAAAATTCCATTATGATGTCATAATGCAAAATTCCATTATGATGTCATAATGCAAAATTCTATTATGTCATAATGCAAAATTCCATTATGATGTCATAATGCAAAATTCCATTATGATGTCATAATGCAAAATTCCATTATGATGTCATAATGCAAAATTCCATTATGATGTCATAATGTAAAATTCCATTTTGATGTCATAATGCAAAATTCCATTATGATGTCATAATGTAACATTCCATTATTATGATGTCATAATGTAACATTCCATTATGATATAATAATGTAAAATTCCATTATGATGTCATAATGTAACGTCCCATTATGATGTCATAATGCAAAATTCCATTATGATATAATAATGTAAAATTCCATTATGATGTCATAATGTAACGTCCCATTATTATGATGTCATAATGCAAAATTCCATTATGATGTCATAATGTAACATTCCATTATGATGTCATAATGCAAAATTCCATTATGATGTCATAATGTAACATTCCATTATGATGTCATAATGCAAAATTCCATTATGATGTCATAATGTAACATTCCATTATGATGTCATAATGTAACGTCCCATTATGATGTCATAATGCAAAATTCCATTATGATGTCATAATGTAACGTCCCATTATGATGTCATAATGCAAAATTCCATTATGATGTCATAATGTAACATTCCATTATGATGTCATAATGTAAAATTCCATTATGATGTCATAATGCAAAATTCCATTATGATGTCATAATGTAAAATTCCATTATGATGTCATATTGCAAAATTCCATTATGATGTCATAATGCAAAATTCCATTATGATGTCATAATGTAAAATTCCATTATGATGTCATAATGTAACATCCCATTATGATGTCATAATGCAAAATTCCATTATGATGTCATAATGTAACATTCCATTATGATGTCATAATGCAATATTCCATTATGATGTCATAATGTAACATGCCATTATGATGTCATAATGCAACATTCCATTATGATGTCATAATGTAACATTCCATTATGATGTCATAATGCAACATTCGATTATGATGTCATAATGTAAAATTCCATTATGATGTCATAATGCAAAATTCCATTATGATGTCATAATGCAAAATTCCATTATGATGTCATAATGTAAAATTCCATTATTTTGTCATAATGCAAAATTCCATTATGATGTCATAATGCAAAATTCCATTATGATGTCATAATGTAAAATTCCATTATGATGTCATAATGCAAAATTCCATTATGATGTCATAATGTAACATTCCATTATGATGTCATAATGCAAAATTCCATTATGATGTCATAATGCAAAATTCTATTATGATGTCATAATGCAAAATTCCATTATGATGTCATAATGTAAAACTCCATTATGATGTCATAATGCAAAATTCCATTATGATGTCATAATGTAAAATTCCTTTATGATGTCATAATGCAAATTTCCATTATGAGGTCATAATGCAAAATTCTATTATGATGTCATAATGTGACATTCCATTATGATGTCATAATGCTAAATTCCATTATGATGTCATAATGCAAAATTCCATTATGATGTCATAATGTAACATTCCATTATGATGTCATAATGCAAAATTCCATTATGATGTCATAATGCAAAATTCCATTATGATGTCTTAATGTAAAATTCCATTATGATGTCATAATGCAAAATTCCATTATGATGTCATAATGTAAAATTCCATTATGTCATAATGTAACATCCCATTATGATGTCATAATGCAAAATTCCATTATGATGTCATAATGTAACATCCCATTATGATGTCATAATGCAAAATTCCATTATGATGTCATAATGTAACATTCCATTATGATGTCATAATGCAAAATTCCATTATGATGTCATAATGCAAAATTCCATTATGATGTCATAATGTAACATTCCATTATGATGTCATAATGCAACATTCCATTATGATGTCATAATTCAAAATTCCATTATGATGTCATAATGTAACATTCCATTATGATGTCATAATGCAAAATTCCATTATGATGTCATAATGTAACATTCCATTATGATGTCATAATGCAAAATTCCATTATGATGTCATAATGTAACATTCCATTATGATGTCATAATGCAAAATTCCATTATGATGTCATAATGTAACATTCCATTATGATGTCATAATGCAAAATTCCATTATGATGTCATATTGCAAAATTCCATTATGATGTCATAATGCAAAATTCCATTATGATGTCATAATGCAACATTCCATTATGATGTCATAATGCAAAATTCCATTATGATGTCATAATGCAAAATTTCATTATGATGTCATAATGCAAAATTCCATTATGATGTCATAATGTAAAATTCCATTATGATGTCATAATGCAAAATTCCATTATGATGTCATAATGTAACATCCCATTATGATGTCATAATGCAAAATTCCATTATGATGTCATAATGTAGCATTCCATCATGATGTCATAATGCAAAATTCCATTATGATGTCATAATGTTGCATTCCATTATGATGTCATAATGCAAAATTCCATTATGATGTCATAATGCAATATTCCATTATGATGTCATAATGTAACATTCCATTATGATGTCATAATGCAACATTCCATTATGATGTCATAATGTAAAATTCCATTATGATGTCATAATGCAACATTCGATTATGATGTCATAATGTAAAATTCCATTATGATGTCATAATGCAAAATTCCATTATGATGTCATAATGCAAAATTCCATTATGATGTCATAATGTAAAATTCCATTATGATGTCATAATGCAAAATTCCATTATGATGTCATAATGCAAAATTCCATTATGATGTCATATTGTAAAATTCCATTATGATGTCATAATGCAAAATTCCATTATGATGTCATAATGTAACATTCCATTATGATGTCATAATGCAAAATTCCATTATGATGTCATAATGTAACATCCCATTATGATGTCATAATGCAAAATTCCATTATGATGTCATAATGCAAAATTCCATTATGATGTCATAATGTAACATTCCATTATGATGTCATAATGCAACATTCCATTATGATGTCACAATTCAAAATTCCATTATGATGTCATAATGTAACATTCCATTATGATGTCATAATGCAAAATTCCATTATGATGTCATAATGTAACATTCCATTATGATGTCATAATGCAAAATTCCATTATGATGTCATAATGTAACATTCCATTATGATGTCATAATGCAAAATTCCATTATGATGTCATAATGTAATATTCCATTATGATGTCATAATGCAAAATTCCATTATGATGTCATATTGCAAAATTCCATTATGATGTCATAATGCAAAATTCCATTATGATGTCATAATTAGAGATGAGCGAACACCAAAATGTTCGGGTGTTCATTATTCGTAACGAACTTCCCGTGATGCTCGAGGGTTCGTTTCGAACAACGAACCCCATTGAAGTCAATGGGCGACCAGAACATTTTTGTATTTCGCCGATGCTCGCTAAGGTTTTCATGTGTGAAAATCTGGGCAATTCAGGAAAGTGATGGGAATGACACAGTGACGGATAGGGCAGGCGAGGGGCTACATGTTGGGCTGCATCCTAAGTTCACAGGTCCCACTATTAAGCCACAATAGCGGCAAGAGTGCCCCCCCCCTCCCAACAACTTTTACTTCTGAAAAGCGCTCATTAGCATGGCATACCTTTGCTAAGCACCACACTACCTCCAACAAAGCACAATCACTGCCTGCATGACACTCCACTGCCACTTCTCCTGAGTTACATGCTGCCCAACCGCACCCCCTCCCCCCCACAGCGCACACCAAAGTGTCCCTGCGCAGCCTTCAGCTGCCCTCATGCCACACCACGCTCATGTCTATTTAGAATTGCGTCTGCCATGACGAGGGACCGCAGGCATACACTGCAGAGGTTGGCACGGCTAGGCAGCGACCCTCTTTAAAAGTGGCGGAGCGATAGCCCACAATGCTGTACAGAAGCAATGAGAAATAGAATCCTGTGCCACCGCCATCAGGAGCTGCACACGTGGGCATAGCAATGGGGAACCTATGTGCCACACACTATTCATTCTGTCAAGGTGTCTGCATGCCCCAGTCAGACCGGGCTTTTTAATTCATAGACACAGGCAGGTACAACTCCCTATTGTGAAGTCCCTGTCGACCCACAGCATGGGTGGCTCCCTGGAACCCACCGGCGGTACACAAAAATATCCCATTGCATTGCCCAACACAGCTGAGGTAGTAATGTCGTGCGTAATACAGGTGGGCTTCGGCCCACACTGCATGCCCCAGTCAGACTGGGATTCTTTACAAGTGGACACATGTAGGTTTAACTCCCTGTGGACCCACTGCCTGGGTGGGTGCCAGGAAGCCACCGGCGGTACATAGAAATATCCCATTGCATTGCCCAACACAGCTGAGGTAGTAATGTCGTGCGTAATACAGGTGGGCTTCGGCCCACACTGCATGCCCCAGTCAGACGGGTTCTTTAGAAGTGTACAGATGTATTAAAAACTCAGTGTGCACCTACAGCATGGGTGGCTCCCTGGAACCCACCGGCGGTACACAAAAATATCCCATTGCATTGCCCAACACAGCTGAGGTAGTAATGTCGTGCGTAATACAGGTGGGCTTCGGCCCACACTGCATGCCCCAGTCAGACTGGGATTCTTTACAAGTGGACACATGTAGGTTTAACTCCCTGTGGACCCACTGCCTGGGTGGGTGCCAGGAAGCCACCGGCGGTACATAGAAATATCCCATTGCATTGCCCAACACAGCTGAGGTAGTAATGTCGTGCGTAATACAGGTGGGCTTCGGCCCACACTGCATGCCCCAGTCAGACTGGGATTCTTTACAAGTGGACACATGTAGGTTTAACTCCCTGTGGACCCACTGCCTGGGTGGGTGCCAGGAAGCCACCGGCGGTACATAGAAATATCCCATTGCATTGCCCAACACAGCTGAGGTAGTAATGTCGTGCGTAATACAGGTGGGCTTCGGCCCACACTGCATGCCCCAGTCAGACGGGTTCTTTAGAAGTGTACAGATGTATTAAAAACTCAGTGTGCACCTACAGCATGGGTGGCTCCCTGGAACCCACCGGCGGTACACAAAAATATCCCATTGCATTGCCCAACACAGCTGAGGTAGTAATGTCGTGCGTAATACAGGTGGGCTTCGGCCCACACTGCATGCCCCAGTCAGACTGGGATTCTTTACAAGTGGACACATGTAGGTTTAACTCCCTGTGGACCCACTGCCTGGGTGGGTGCCAGGAAGCCACCGGCGGTACATAGAAATATCCCATTGCATTGCCCAACACAGCTGAGGTAGTAATGTCGTGCGTAATACAGGTGGGCTTCGGCCCACACTGCATGCCCCAGTCAGACGGGTTCTTTAGAAGTGTACAGATGTATTAAAAACTCAGTGTGCACCTACAGCATGGGTGGCTCCCTGGAACCCACCAACGGTACACAAAAATATCCCATTGCATTGCCCAACACAGCTGAGGTAACGTCAGCTGTAATGCAGGTGGGCTAAAAATTAATTTGATTACACTGTAGGCGAGGGCCCACAAAAATTGCTGTATCAACAGTACTAATGTACATCCCAAAAATTGGCCATGGCCAGCCAAGAGGGCAGGTGAAACCCATTAATCGCTTTGGTTAATGTGGCTTAAGTGGTAACTAGGCCTGGAGGCAGCCCAGTGTAACGAAAAATTGGTTCAAGTTAAAGTTCCAATGCTTTTAAGCGCATTGAAACTTATAAAAATTGTTCTGAAAAATTATTTGAGTGAGCCTTGTGGCCCTAAGAAAAATTGCCCGTTCAGCGTGATTACGTGAGGTTTCAGGAGGTGGAGCAGGAGGAGGAGGAGGAGGAATATTAGACACAGATTGATGAAGCAGAAATGTCCCCGTTTTGGATGGTGAGAGAGAACGTAGCTTCCATCCGCGGGTGCAGCCTACGTATTGCTTACGTATCGCTGCTGTCCGCTGGTGGAGAACAGAAGTCTGGGGAAATCCAGCCTTTGTTCATCTTGATGAGTGTTAGCCTGTCGGCACTGTCGGTTGACAAGCGGCTACGCTTATCTGTGATGATTCCCCCAGCCGCACTAAACACCCTCTCCGACAACACGCTAGCCGCAGGACAAGCAAGCACCTCAAGGGCATACAGGGCTAGTTCAGGCCACGTGTCCAGCTTCGACACCCAGTAGTTGTAGGGGGCAGAGGCGTCACCAAGGATGGTCGTGCGATCCGCTACGTACTCCCTCACCATCCTTTTGCAGTGCTCCCGCCGACTCAGCCGTGACTGGGGAGCGGTGACACAGTCTTGGTGGGGAGCCATAAAGCTGGCCAGGCCCTTAAAGACTGTTGCACTGCCTGGGATGTACATGCTGCTCGATCTACGCACATCCCCTGCAACATGGCCCTCGGAACTGCGCCTTCTGCCACTAGCGCTGTCGGCTGGGAATTTTACCATCAGCTTGTCCGCAAGGGTCCTGTGGTATAGCAACACTCTCGAACCCCTTTCCTCTTCGGGAATCAGAGTGGGCAGGTTCTCCTTATACCGTGGATCGAGCAGTGTGTACACCCAGTAATCCGTAGTGGCCAGAATGCGTGCAACGCGAGGGTCACGAGAAAGGCATCCTAACATGAAGTCAGCCATGTGTGCCAGGGTACCTGTACGCAACACATGGCTGTCTTCACTAGGAAGATCACTATCAGGATCCTCCTCCTCCTCCTCCTCCTCAGGCCATACACGCTGAAAGGATGACAGGCAATCAGCCGGTGTACCGTCAGCAGCGGGCCAAGCTGTCTCTTCCCCCTCCTCCTCATCCTCCTCATGCTCCTCCTCCTCCTCCTGTACGCGCTGAGAAATAGACAGGAGGGTGCCCTGACTATCCAGCGGCATACTGTCTTCCCCCGCCCCCGTTTCCGAGCGCAAAGCAGCTGCCTTTATGGTTTGCAGGGAATTTCTCAAGATGCATAGCAGAGGAATGGTGACGCTAATGATTGTAGCATCGCCGCTCACCACCTGGGTAGACTCCTCAAAATTACCAAGGACATGGCAGATGTCTGCCAACCAGGCCCACTCTTCTGAAAGGAATTGAGGAGGCTGACTCCCACTGCGCCGCCCATGTTGGAGTTGGTATTCGACTATAGCTCTACGCTGTTCATAGAGCCTGGCCAACATGTGGAGCGTAGAGTTCCACCGTGTGGGCACGTCGCACAGCAGTCGGTGCACTGGCAGCTTAAAGTGATGTTGCAGGGTGCGCAGGGTGGCAGCGTCCGTGTGGGACTTGCGGAAATGTGCGCAGAGCCGGCGCGCCTTTACGAGCAGGTCTGACAAGCGTGGGTAGCTTTTCAGAAACCGCTGAACCACCAAATTAAAGACGTGGGCCAGGCATGGCACGTGCGTGAGGCTGCCGAGCTGCAGAGCCGCCACCAGGTTACGGCCGTTGTCACACACGACCATGCCCGGTTGGAGGCTCAGCGGCGCAAGCCAGCGGTCGGTCTGCTGTGTCAGACCCTGCAGCAGTTCGTGGGCCGTGTGCCTCTTATCGCCTAAGCTGAGTAGTTTCAGCACGGCCTGCTGACGCTTGCCCACCGCTGTGCTGCCACACCGCGCGACACCGACTGCTGGCGACATGCTGCTGCTAACACATCTTGATTGTGAGACAGAGGAGGAGGAGGAGGAGGAGGGTGCTTTAGTGGAGGAAGCATACACCTCCGCAGATACCAGCACCGAGCTGGGGCCCGCAATTCTGGGGGTGGGTAGGACGTGAGCGGTCCCAGGCTCTGACTCTGTCCCAGCCTCCACTAAATTCACCCAATGTGCCGTCAGGGAGATGTAGTGGCCCTGCCCGCCTGTGCTTGTCCACGTGTCCGTAGTTAAGTGGACCGTGGCAGTAACCGCGTTGGTGAGGGCGCGCACAATGTTGCGGGAGACGTGGTCGTGCAGGGCTGGGACGGCACATCGGGAAAAGTAGTGGCGACTGGGAACTGAGTAGCGCGGGGCCGCCGCCTCCATGATACTTTTGAAGGACTCCGTTTCCACAACCCTATACGGCAGCATCTCAAGGCTGATGAATTTTGCGATGCGGACGGTTAACGTTTGAGCGTGCGGGTGCGTGGCGGCGTACTTGCGCTTGCGCTCGAACACTTGCGCAAGCGACGGCTGAACGGTGCGCTGAACTACACTGCTGGATGGGGCCGAGGACAGCGGAGATGAGGGTGTGGGTGCAGGCCATGAGGCGGTAGTGCCTGTGTCCTGAGAGGGGGGTTGCATCTCAGTGGCAGGTTGGGGCACAGGGGGAGAGGCAGGGGTGCAAACCGGAGGCGGTGAACGGCCTTTGTCCCACCTTGCGGGGTGCTTGGCCATCATATGTCTGCGCATGGTGGTGGTGGTGAGGCTGTTGGTGTTGGCTCCCCGGCTGAGCTTTGCGCGACAAAGGTTGCACACCACTGTTCGTCGGTCGTCAGGCGTCTCTGTGAAAAACTGCCAGACCTTAGAGCACCTCGGCCTCCGCAGGGTGGCATGGCGCGAGGGGGCGCTTTGGGAAACACTTGGTGGATTATTCGGTCTGGCCCTGCCTCTACCCCTGGCCACTGCACTGCCTCTTGCAACCTGCCCTGCTGATGCCCTTGACTCCCCCTCTGAAGACCTGTCCTCCTGAGTAAGCGTTGCACACCAGGTGGGGTCAGTCACCTCATCGTCCTGCTGCTCTTCCTCCGAATCCTCTGTGCGCTGCTCCCTGGGACTTACTGCCCTTACTACTACCTCACTGCAAGACAACTGTGTCTGATCGTCATCGTCCTCCTCACCCACAGAAAGTTGTTGAGACAGTTGGCGGAAGTCCCCAGCCTCTTCCCCCGGACCCCGGGAACTTTCGAATGGTTGGGCATCAGTGACGATAAACTCCTCTGGTGGGAGAGGAACCGCTGCTGCCCAATCTAAGCAGGGGCCCGAGAACAGTTCCTGGGAGTGTTCCCGCTCCTGAGCAGGTGTCATTGTAGTGGAGTGAGGAGGCTGGGAGGAAGGAGGAGCAGCAGACAGAGGATTCGGATTGGCAGCAGTGGACGGCGCAGAACTGCGGGTAGACGATAGGTTGCTCGAAGCACTTTCTGCCATCCAGGACAGGACCTGCTCACACTGCTCATTTTCTAATAACCGTCTCCCGCGTGGACCCATTAATTGGGCGATGAATGTGGGGACGCCAGAAACGTGCCTCTCTCCTAATCGCGCAGCAGTCGGCTGCGACACACCTGGATCAGGAGCTTGGCCTGTGCCCACACCCTGACTTGGCCCTCCGCGTCCTCGGCCGCGTCCACGTCCTCTAGGCCTACCCCTACCCCTCAGCATGCTGTATTACCAGTGATTTGATTTCACAGGCAGGAAATAAATTGGCGCAAGACTGCAGGCCAAATATAATTTTTGCCCTTTTTGGAAAACGAAAGGCCCCACTGCCTCTAGTGAATGAATTATCTAAGTTTAATAACTGTGCTGTGTCCCTGCTTATGTGTCACAGAACGTGAGGGTAGCAGAGTTATTATAACTCTTGGAGAGCAGGTATTTTTTTTCCCAATTAAGGAAAGCAAATGGCGAACCCAGCAGTAAAGCGTAGCTGGGTGCATATGATTTAGCAATGTTTTTCACGCAGCTCACACGTCTCCACAGGCGTAAGGACGGACACAGGCTGGACAAATAGATTTGTTTTCAGTTTTTTCCCACCAACAGGCAGCACTGCGTATATTCAATGAACCTGAGAAGTTTAATAACTGTGCTGTGTCCCTGCTTATGTGTCACAGAACGTGAGGGTAGCAGAGTTATTAACTGTGGCAGAGCAGGTATTTTTTTTCCCAATTAAGGAAAGCAAATGGCGAAACCAGCAGTAAAGCGTAGCTGGGTGCGTATGATTTAGCAATGTTTTTCACGCAGCTCACACGTCTCCACAGGCGTAAGGACGGACAGAGGCTGGACAAATAGATTTGTTTTCAGTTTTTTCCCACCAACAGGCAGCACTGCGTATATTCAATGAACCTGAGAAGTTTAATAACTGTGCTGTGTCCCTGCTTATGTGTCACAGAACGTGAGGGTAGCAGAGTTATTATAACTCTTGGAGAGCAGGTATTTTTTTTCCCAATTAAGGAAAGCAAATGGCGAACCCAGCAGTAAAGCGTAGCTGGGTGCGTATGATTTAGCAATGTTTTTCACGCAGCTCACACGTCTCCACAGGCGTAAGGACGGACACAGGCTGGACAAATAGATTTGTTTTCAGTTTTTTCCCACCAACAGGCAGCACTGCGTATATTCAATGAACCTGAGAAGTTTAATAACTGTGCTGTGTCCCTGCTTATGTGTCACAGAACGTGAGGGTAGCAGAGTTATTAACTGTGGCAGAGCAGGTATTTTTTTTCCCAATTAAGGAAAGCAAATGGCGAAACCAGCAGTAAAGCGTAGCTGGGTGCGTATGATTTAGCAATGTTTTTCACGCAGCTCACACGTCTCCACAGGCGTAAGGACGGACAGAGGCTGGACAAATAGATTTGTTTTCAGTTTTTTCCCACCAACAGGCAGCACTGCGTATATTCAATGAACCTGAGAAGTTTAATAACTGTGCTGTGTCCCTGCTTATGTGTCACAGAACGTGAGGGTAGCAGAGTTATTATAACTCTTGGAGAGCAGGTATTTTTTTTCCCAATTAAGGAAAGCAAATGGCGAACCCAGCAGTAAAGCGTAGCTGGGTGCGTATGATTTAGCAATGTTTTTCACGCAGCTCACACGTCTCCACAGGCGTAAGGACGGACACAGGCTGGACAAATAGATTTGTTTTCAGTTTTTTCCCACCAACAGGCAGCACTGCGTATATTCAATGAACCTGAGAAGTTTAATAACTGTGCTGTGTCCCTGCTTATGTGTCACAGAACGTGAGGGTAGCAGAGTTATTATAACTCTTGGAGAGCAGGTATTTTTTTTCCCAATTAAGGAAAGCAAATGGCGAACCCAGCAGTAAAGCGTAGCTGGCTGCGTATGATTTAGCAATGTTTTTCACGCAGCTCACACGTGTCCACCGCCCGTAAGGACGGACAGAGGCTGGACAAATAGATTTGTTTTCAGTTTTTTCCCACCAACAGGCAGCACTGCGTATATTCTATGAATAATAACTGTGTTGTGGCCCTGCCTATACAATTCTTTCCCTGCAGTATCAATGGAGGGTGGAATGCTCTGCAGAGGCGATTTTGAGAAGCCCAAAAAAAATGCAGCACAGCCAACAGCAGCCTGGACAGTACTGCACACGGATAAATATGGCCCTAGAAAGGACCGTTGAGGTTCTTGAAGGCTACACTCACTCCTAACACTCTCCCTGCCTATGCAGCACTTCTGTCCCTAATGCCAGGTGCAACGGTCTGCAGAGGCGATTTTGAGAAAAAAAAAAATCCCACTGCTAACAGCAGCCAACACACAGCTATCAGTGGCCCTAATAAGGACCTTTGGGGGGTCTTGAAGCCTACACTAACTACCAATTCTTTCCCTACAGCAGCTCCGGTATAAACAGCACTGTCCCTCATCTAACTCACACCGCATCTGAGGCGAGCCGCGGGAGGGGCCGACTTTTATATTAGGCGAACACCTGATCTCGCCAGCCACTCACAGCAGGGGGGTGGTATAGGGCTTAAACGTTGCAGGGGGAAGTTGTAATGCCTTCCCTGTCTTTCAATTGGCCAGAAAAGCGCGCTAACGTCTCAGGGAAGGAAGTGAAAGTAACCAGAACACCGCATGGTGTTCGTCACGAATAACGAACATCCCGAACACCCTAATATTCGCACGAATATCAAGCTCGGACGAACGCGTTCGCTCATCTCTAGTCATAATGCAACATTCCATTATGATGTCATAATGCAAAATTCCATTATGATGTCAAAATGCAAAATTTCATTATGATGTCATAATGCAAAATTCCATTATGATGTCATAATGTAAAATTCCATTATGATGTCATAATGCAAAATTCCATTATGATGTCATAATGTAACATCCCATTATGATGTCATAATGCAAAATTCCATTATGATGTTATAATGTAGCATTCCATTATGATGTCATAATGCAAAATTCCATTATGATGTCATAATGTTGCATTCCATTATGATGTCATAATGCAAAATTCCATTATGATGTCATAATGCAATATTCCATTATGATGTCATAATGTAACATTCCATTATGATGTCATAATGCAACATACCATTATGATGTCATAATGTAACATTCCATTATGATGTCATAATGCAACATTCGATTATGATGTCATAATGTAAAATTCCATTATGATGTCATAATGCAAAATTCCATTATGATGTCATAATGCAAAATTCCATTATGATGCCATAATGTAAAATTCCATTATGATGTCATAATGCAAAATTCCATTATGATGTCATAATGCAAAATTCCATTATGATGTCATATTGTAAAATTCCATTATGATGTCATAATGCAAAATTCCATTATGATGTCATATTGTAACATTCCATTATGATGTCATAATGCAAAATTTCATTATGATGTCATAATGTAAAATTCCATTATGATGTCATAATGCAAAATTCCATTATGATGTCATAATGCAAAATTCCATTATGATGTCATAATGTAACATTCCATTATGATGTCATAATGTAACATTCCATTATGATGTCATAATGCAAAATTCCATTATGATGTCATAATGTAAAATTCCATTATGATGTCATAATGCAACATTCCATTATGATGTCATAATGCAAAATTCCATTATGATGTAATAATGCTAAATTCCATTATGATGTCATAATGTAACATTCCATTATGATGTCATAATGCAAAATTCCATTATGATGTCATAATGTAACATTCCATTATGATGTCATAATGCAAAATTCCATTATGATGTCATAATGCAAAATTCCATTATGATGTCATAATGTAACATTCCATTATGATGTCATAATGCAAAATTCCATTATGATGTCATAATGCAAAATTCCATTATGATGTCATAATGCAAAATTCCATTATGATGTCATAATGTAAAACTCCATTATGATGTCATAATGCAAAATTCCATTATGATGTCATAATGCAAAATTCCATTATGATGTCATAATAAAAAACTCCATTATGATGTCAGAATGCAAAATTCCATTATGATGTCATAATGTAAAATTCCATTATGATATCATAATGCAAATTTCCATTATGATGTCATAATGCAAAATTCCATTATGATGTCATAATGTAACATTCCATTATGATGTCATAATGCAAAATTCCATTATGATGTCATAATGCAAAATTCCATTATGATGTCATAATGTAACATCCCATTATGATGTCATAATGCAAAATTCCATTATGATGTCATAATGCAACATTCCATTATGATGTCATAATGTAACATTCCATTATGATGTCATATTGCAACTTTCCATTATGATGTCATAATTCAAAATTCCATTATGATGTCATAATGTAACATTCCATTATGATGTCATAATGCAAAATTCCATTATGATGTCATAATGTAACATTCCATTATGATGTCATAATGTAACATTCCATTATGATGTCATAATGCAAAATTCCATTATGATGTCATAATGTAACATTCCATTATGATGTCATAATGCAAAATTCCATTATGATGTCATAATGTAACATTCCATTATGATGTCATAATGTAAAATTCCATTATGATGTCATAATGTTGCATTCCATTATGATGTCATAATGCAAAATTCCATTATGATGTCATAATGCAATATTCCATTATGATGTCATAATGTAACATTCCATTATGATGTCATAATGCAACATTCCATTATGATGTCATAATGTAAAATTCCATTATGATGTCATAATGCAACATTCGATTATGATGTCATAATGTAAAATTCCATTATGATGTCATAATGCAAAATTCCATTATGATGTCATAATGCAAAATTCCATTATGATGTCATAATGTAAAATTCCATTATGATGTCATAATGTAACATCCCATTATGATGTCATAATGCAAAATTCCATTATGATGTCATAATGCAAAATTCCATTATGATGTCATAATGTAACATTCCATTATGATGTCATAATGCAACATTCCATTATGATGTCATAATTCAAAATTCCATTATGATGTCATAATGTAACATTCCATTATGATGTCATAATGCAAAATTCCATTATGATGTCATAATGTAACATTCCATTATGATGTCATAATGCAAAATTCCATTATGATGTCATAATGTAACATTCCATTATGATGTCATAATGCAAAATTCCATTATGATGTCATAATGTAACATTCCATTATGATGTCATAATGCAAAATTCCATTATGATGTCATATTGCAAAATTCCATTATGATGTCATAATGCAAAATTCCATTATGATGTCATAATGCAACATTCCATTATGATGTCATAATGCAAAATTCCATTATGATGTCATAATGCAAAATTTCATTATGATGTCATAATGCAAAATTCCATTATGATGTCATAATGTAACATCCCATTATGATGTCATAATGCAAAATTCCATTATGATGTTATAATGTAGCATTCCATTATGATGTCATAATGCAAAATTCCATTATGATGTCATAATGTTGCATTCCATTATGATGTCATAATGCAAAATTCCATTATGATGTCATAATGCAATATTCCATTATGATGTCATAATGTAACATTCCATTATGATGTCATAATGCAACATACCATTATGATGTCATAATGTAACATTCCATTATGATGTCATAATGCAACATTCGATTATGATGTCATAATGTAAAATTCCATTATGATGTCATAATGCAAAATTCCATTATGATGTCATAATGCAAAATTCCATTATGATGCCATAATGTAAAATTCCATTATGATGTCATAATGCAAAATTCCATTATGATGTCATAATGCAAAATTCCATTATGATGTCATATTGTAAAATTCCATTATGATGTCATAATGCAAAATTCCATTATGATGTCATAATGTAACATTCCATTATGATGTCATAATGCAAAATTTCATTATGATGTCATAATGTAAAATTCCATTATGATGTCATAATGCAAAATTCCATTATGATGTCATAATGCAAAATTCCATTATGATGTCATAATGTAACATTCCATTATGATGTCATAATGTAACATTCCATTATGATGTCATAATGCAAAATTCCATTATGATGTCATAATGTAACATTCCATTATGATGTCATAATGCAAAATTCCATTATGATGTCATAATGCAAAATTCCATTATGATGTAATAATGCTAAATTCCATTATGATGTCATAATGTAACATTCCATTATGATGTCATAATGCAAAATTCCATTATGATGTCATAATGTAACATTCCATTATGATGTCATAATGCAAAATTCCATTATGATGTCATAATGCAAAATTCCATTATGATGTCATAATGTAACATTCCATTATGATGTCATAATGCAAAATTCCATTATGATGTCATAATGCAAAATTCCATTATGATGTCATAATGCAAAATTCCATTATGATGTCATAATGTAAAACTCCATTATGATGTCATAATGCAAAATTCCATTATGATGTCATAATGCAAAATTCCATTATGATGTCATAATAAAAAACTCCATTATGATGTCATAATGTAACATTCCATTATGATGTCATAATGTAAAATTCCATTATGATGTCATAATGCAAAATTCCATTATGATATCATAATGTAAAATTCCATCATGATGTCATAATATAACATCCCATTATGATGTCATAATGCAAAATTCCATTATGATGTCATAATGTAACATCCCATTATGATGTCATAATGCAAAATACCATTATGATGTCATAATGTAACATCCCATTATGATGTCATAATGCAAAATTCCATTATGATGTCATAATGTAACATCCCATTATGATGTCATAATGCAAAATTCCATTATGATGTCATAATGCAACATTCCATTATGATGTCATAATGTAACATTCCATTATGATGTCATATTGCAACTTTCCATTATGATGTCATAATTCAAAATTCCATTATGATGTCATAATGTAACATTCCATTATGATGTCATAATGCAAAATTCCATTATGATGTCATAATGTAACATTCCATTATGATGTCATAATGCAAAATTCCATTATGATGTCATAATGTAACATTCCATTATGATGTCATAATGCAAAATTCCATTATGATGTCATAATGTAACATTCCATTATGATGTCATAATGCAAAATTCCATTATGATGTCATAATGCAACATTCCATTATGATGTCATAATGCAAAATTCCATTATGATGTCATAATGCAACATTCCATTATGATGTCATAATGCAAAATTCCATTATGATGTCATAATGCAACATTCCATTATGATGTCATAATGTAACATTCCATTATGATGTCATAATGCAACATTCCATTATGATGTCATAATGTAACATTCCATTATGATGTCATAATGCAACATTCCATTTTGATGTCATAATGCAAAATTCCATTATGATGTCATAATGTAACATTCCATTATGATGTCATAATGCAAAATTCCATTATGATGTCATAATGTTACATTCCATTATGATGTCATAATGCAAAATTCCATTATGATGTCATAATGTAACATTCCATTATGATGTCATAATGTAACGTCCCATTATGATGTCATAATGCAAAATTCCATTATGATGTCATAATGTAACGTCCCATTATGATGTCATAATGCAAAATTCCATTATGATGTCATAATGTAACATTCCATTATGATGTCATAATGCAAAATTCCATTGTGATGTCATAATGTAAAATTCCATTATGATGTCATAATGCAAAATTCCATTATGATGTCATAATGTAAAATTCCATTATGATGTCATATTGCAAAATTCCATTATGATGTCATAATGCAAAATTCCATTATGATGTCATAATGCAAAATTCCATTATGATGTCATAATGCAATATTCCATTATGATGTCATAATGTAACATTCCATTATGATGTCATAATGCAACATTCCATTATGATGTCATAATGTAACATTCCATTATGATGTCATAATGCAACATTCCATTATGATGTCATAATGCAAAATTCCATTATGATGTCATAATGTAACATTCCATTATGATGTCATAATGCAAAATTCCATTATGATGTCATAATGTAACATTCCATTATGATGTCATAATGCAAAATTCCATTATGATGTCATAATGTAACATTCAATTATGATGTCATAATGTAACATCCCATTATGATGTCATAATGCAACATTCCATTATGATGTCATAATGTAACATCCCATTATGATGTCAAAATGCAAAATTCCATTATGATGTCATAATGTAACATTCCATTATGATGTCATAATGCAAAATTCCATTATGATGTCATAATGTAACATTCCATTATGATGTCATAATGCAAAACTCCATTATGATGTCATAATGTAACATTCCATTATGATGTCATAATGTAACATCCCATTATGATGTCATAATGCAAAATTCCATTATGATGTCATAATGTAACATCCCATTATGATGTCATAATGCAAAATTCCATTATGTCATAATGTAACATTCCATTTTGATGTCATAATGCAAAATTCTATTATGTCATAATGCAAAATTCCATTATGATGTCATAATGCAAAATTCCATTATGATGTCATAATGCAAAATTCCATTATGATGTCATAATGCAAAATTCCATTATGATGTCATAATGCAAAATTCCATTATGATGTCATAATGTAAAATTCCATTATGATGTCATAATGTAAAATTCCATTATGATGTCATAATGCAAAATTCCATTATGATGTCATAATGTAAAATTCCATTATGATGTCATAATGCAAAATTCCATTATGATGTCATAATGCAAAATTCCATTATGATGTCATAATGTAACATTCCATTATGATGTCATAATGCAAAATTCCATTATGATGTCATAATGCAAAATTCCATTATGATGTCATAATGCAAAATTCCATTATGATGTCATAATGTAAAACTCCATTATGATGTCATAATGCAAAATTCCATTATCATGTCATAATGCAAAATTCCATTATGATGTCATAATAAAAAACTCCATTATGATGTCATAATGCAAAATTCCATTATGATGTCATAATGTAAAATTCCATTATGATATCATAATGCAAATTTCCATTATGATGTCATAATGCAAAATTCCATTATGATGCCATAATGTAACATTCCATTATGATGTCATAATGCAAAATTCCATTATGATGTCATAATGCAAAATTCCATTATGATGTCATAATGTAACATTCCATTATGATGTCATAATGTAAAATTCCATTATGATGTCATAATGCAAAATTCCATTATGATATCATAATGTAAAATTCCATTATGATGTCATAATATAACATCCCATTATGATGTCATAATGCAAAATTCCATTATGATGTCATAATGTAACATTCGATTATGATGTCATAATGTAAAATTCCATTATGATGTCATAATGTAACATTCCATTATGATGTCATAATGCAAAATTCCATTATGATGTCATAATGCAACATTCCATTATGATGTCATAATGCAAAATTCCATTATGATGTCATAATGCAACATTCCATTATGATGTCATAATGTAACATTCCATTATGATGTCATAATGCAACATTCCATTATGATGTCATAATGTAACATTCCATTATGATGTCATAATGCAACATTCCATTATGATGTCATTATGCAAAATTCCATTATGATGTCATAATGTAACATTCCATTATGATGTCATAATGCAAAATTCCATTATGATGTCATAATGTAACATTCCATTATGATGTCATAATGCAAAATTCCATTATGATGTCATAATGTAACATTCCATTATGATGTCATAATGTAACGTCCCATTATGATGTCATAATGCAAAATTCCATTATGATGTCATAATGTAACGTCCCATTATGATGTCATAATGCAAAATTCCATTATGATGTCATAATGTAACATTCCATTATGATGTCATAATGCAAAATTCCATTGTGATGTCATAATGTAAAATTCCATTATGATGTCATAATGCAAAATTCCATTATGATGTCATAATGTAAAATTCCATTATGATGTCATATTGCAAAATTCCATTATGATGTCATAATGCAAAATTCCATTATGATGTCATAATGTAAAATTCCATTATGATGTCATAATGTAACATCCCATTATGATGTCATAATGCAAAATTCCATTATGATGTCATAATGTAACATTCCATTATGATGTCATAATGCAAAATTCCATTATGATGTCATAATGCAATATTCCATTACGATGTCATAATGTAACATGCCATTATGATGTCATAATGCAACATTCCATTATGATGTCATAATGTAACATTCCATTATGATGTCATAATGCAACATTCGATTCTGATGTCATAATGTAAAATTCCATTATGATGTCATAATGCAAAATTCCATTATGATGTAATAATGCAAAATTCCATTATGATGTCATAATGTAACATTCCATTATGATGTCATAATGCAAAATTCCATTATGATGTCATAATGTAACATTCCATTATGATGTCATAATGCAAAACTCCATTATGATGTCATAATGCTAATTTCCATTATGATGTCATCATGCAAAATTCCATTATGATGTCATAATGCAAAATTCCATTAAGATGTCATCATGCAAAATTCCATTATGATGTCATATTGCAAAATTCCAATATGATGTCATAATGCAAAATTCCATTATGATGTCATAATGTAAAATTCCATTATGATGTCATAATGCAAAATTCCATTATGATGTCATAATGCAAAATTCCATTATGATGTCATAATGTAACATTCCATTATGATGTCATAATGCAAAATTCCATTATGATGTCATAATGCAAAATTCCATTATGATGTCATAATGCAAAATTCCATTATGATGTCATAATGTAAAACTCCATTATGATGTCATAATGCAAAATTCCATTATCATGTCATAATGCAAAATTCCATTATGATGTCATAATAAAAAACTCCATTATGATGTCATAATGCAAAATTCCATTATGATGTCATAATGTAAAATTCCATTATGATATCATAATGCAAATTTCCATTATGATGTCATAATGCAAAATTCCATTATGATGTCATAATGTAACATTCCATTATGATGTCATAATGCAAAATTCCATTATGATGTCATAATGCAAAATTCCATTATGATGTCATAATGTAACATTCCATTATGATGTCATAATGTAAAATTCCATTATGATGTCATAATGCAAAATTCCATTATGATATCATAATGTAAAATTCCATTATGATGTCATAATATAACATCCCATTATGATGTCATAATGCAAAATTCCATTATGATGTCATAATGTAACATTCGATTATGATGTCATAATGTAAAATTCCATTATGATGTCATAATGTAACATTCCATTATGATGTCATAATGCAAAATTCCATTATGATGTCATAATGCAACATTCCATTATGATGTCATAATGTAAAATTCCATTATGATGTCATAATGCAACATTCCATTATGATGTCATAATGTAACATTCCATTATGATGTCATAATGCAACATTCCATTATGATGTCATAATGTAACATTCCATTATGATGTCATAATGCAACATTCCATTATGATGTCATAATGCAAAATTCCATTATGATGTCATAATGTAACATTCCATTATGATGTCATAATGCAAAATTCCATTATGATGTCATAATGTAACATTCCATTATGATGTCATAATGCAAAATTCCATTATGATGTCATAATGTAACATTCCATTATGATGTCATAATGTAACGTCCCATTATGATGTCATAATGCAAAATTCCATTATGATGTCATAATGTAACGTCCCATTATGATGTCATAATGCAAAATTCCATTATGATGTCATAATGTAACATTCCATTATGATGTCATAATGCAAAATTCCATTGTGATGTCATAATGTAAAATTCCATTATGATGTCATAATGCAAAATTCCATTATGATGTCATAATGTAAAATTCCATTATGATGTCATATTGCAAAATTCCATTATGATGTCATAATGCAACATTCCATTATGATGTCATAATGTAAAATTCCATTATGATGTCATAATGTAACATCCCATTATGATGTCATAATGCAAAATTCCATTATGATGTCATAATGTAACATTCCATTATGATGTCATAATGCAAAATTCCATTATGATGTCATAATGCAATATTCCATTACGATGTCATAATGTAACATGCCATTATGATGTCATAATGCAACATTCCATTATGATGTCATAATGTAACATTCCATTATGATGTCATAATGCAACATTCGATTCTGATGTCATAATGTAAAATTCCATTATGATGTCATAATGCAAAATTCCATTATGATGTAATAATGCAAAATTCCATTATGATGTCATAATGTAACATTCCATTATGATGTCATAATGCAAAATTCCATTATGATGTCATAATGTAACATTCCATTATGATGTCATAATGCAAAACTCCATTATGATGTCATAATGCTAATTTCCATTATGATGTCATCATGCAAAATTCCATTATGATGTCATAATGCAAAATTCTATTATGATGTCATAATGCAAAATTCCATTAAGATGTCATCATGCAAAATTCCATTATGATGTCATATTGCAAAATTCCATTATGTCATCATGCAAAATTCCATTTTGATGTCATAATGCAAAATTCCATTATGATGTCATAATGCAAAATTCCATTATGATGTCATAATGCAAAATTCTATTATGTCATAATGCAAAATTCCATTATGATGTCATAATGCAAAATTCCATTATGATGTCATAATGCAAAATTCCATTATGATGTCATAATGTAACATTCCATTATGATGTCATAATGCAAAATTCCATTATGATGTCATAATGCAAAATTCCATTATGATGTCATAATGTAACATTCCATTATGATGTCATAATGCAAAATTCCATTATGATGTCATAATGCAAAATTCCATTATGATGTCATAATGCAAAATTCCATTATGATGTCATAATGTAAAACTCCATTATGATGTCATAATGCAAAATTCCATTATGATGTCATAATGCAAAATTCCATTATGATGTCATAATAAAAAACTCCATTATGATGTCATAATGTAACATTCCATTATGATGTCATAATGTAAAATTCCATTATGATGTCATAATGCAAAATTCCATTATGATATCATAATGTAAAATTCCATCATGATGTCATAATATAACATCCCATTATGATGTCATAATGCAAAATTCCATTATGATGTCATAATGTAACATCCCATTATGATGTCATAATGCAAAATACCATTATGATGTCATAATGTAACATCCCATTATGATGTCATAATGCAAAATTCCATTATGATGTCATAATGTAACATCCCATTATGATGTCATAATGCAAAATTCCATTATGATGTCATAATGCAACATTCCATTATGATGTCATAATGTAACATTCCATTATGATGTCATATTGCAACTTTCCATTATGATGTCATAATTCAAAATTCCATTATGATGTCATAATGTAACATTCCATTATGATGTCATAATGCAAAATTCCATTATGATGTCATAATGTAACATTCCATTATGATGTCATAATGCAAAATTCCATTATGATGTCATAATGTAACATTCCATTATGATGTCATAATGCAAAATTCCATTATGATGTCATAATGTAACATTCCATTATGATGTCATAATGCAAAATTCCATTATGATGTCATAATGCAACATTCCATTATGATGTCATAATGCAAAATTCCATTATGATGTCATAATGCAACATTCCATTATGATGTCATAATGCAAAATTCCATTATGATGTCATAATGCAACATTCCATTATGATGTCATAATGTAACATTCCATTATGATGTCATAATGCAACATTCCATTATGATGTCATAATGTAACATTCCATTATGATGTCATAATGCAACATTCCATTTTGATGTCATAATGCAAAATTCCATTATGATGTCATAATGTAACATTCCATTATGATGTCATAATGCAAAATTCCATTATGATGTCATAATGTTACATTCCATTATGATGTCATAATGCAAAATTCCATTATGATGTCATAATGTAACATTCCATTATGATGTCATAATGTAACGTCCCATTATGATGTCATAATGCAAAATTCCATTATGATGTCATAATGTAACGTCCCATTATGATGTCATAATGCAAAATTCCATTATGATGTCATAATGTAACATTCCATTATGATGTCATAATGCAAAATTCCATTGTGATGTCATAATGTAAAATTCCATTATGATGTCATAATGCAAAATTCCATTATGATGTCATAATGCAAAATTCCATTATGATGTCATAATGTAACATTCCATTATGATGTCATAATGTAACATTCCATTATGATGTCATAATGCAAAATTCCATTATGATGTCATAATGTAACATTCCATTATGATGTCATAATGCAAAATTCCATTATGATGTCATAATGCAAAATTCCATTATGATGTAATAATGCTAAATTCCATTATGATGTCATAATGTAACATTCCATTATGATGTCATAATGCAAAATTCCATTATGATGTCATAATGTAACATTCCATTATGATGTCATAATGCAAAATTCCATTATGATGTCATAATGCAAAATTCCATTATGATGTCATAATGTAACATTCCATTATGATGTCATAATGCAAAATTCCATTATGATGTCATAATGCAAAATTCCATTATGATGTCATAATGCAAAATTCCATTATGATGTCATAATGTAAAACTCCATTATGATGTCATAATGCAAAATTCCATTATGATGTCATAATGCAAAATTCCATTATGATGTCATAATAAAAAACTCCATTATGATGTCATAATGTAACATTCCATTATGATGTCATAATGTAAAATTCCATTATGATGTCATAATGCAAAATTCCATTATGATATCATAATGTAAAATTCCATCATGATGTCATAATATAACATCCCATTATGATGTCATAATGCAAAATTCCATTATGATGTCATAATGTAACATCCCATTATGATGTCATAATGCAAAATACCATTATGATGTCATAATGTAACATCCCATTATGATGTCATAATGCAAAATTCCATTATGATGTCATAATGTTACATTCCATTATGATGTCATAATGCAAAATTCCATTATGATGTCATAATGTAACATTCCATTATGATGTCATAATGTAACGTCCCATTATGATGTCATAATGCAAAATTCCATTATGATGTCATAATGTAACGTCCCATTATGATGTCATAATGCAAAATTCCATTATGATGTCATAATGTAACATTCCATTATGATGTCATAATGCAAAATTCCATTGTGATGTCATAATGTAAAATTCCATTATGATGTCATAATGCAAAATTCCATTATGATGTCATAATGCAAAATTCCATTATGATGTCATAATGTAACATTCCATTATGATGTCATAATGTAACATTCCATTATGATGTCATAATGCAAAATTCCATTATGATGTCATAATGTAACATTCCATTATGATGTCATAATGCAAAATTCCATTATGATGTCATAATGCAAAATTCCATTATGATGTAATAATGCTAAATTCCATTATGATGTCATAATGTAACATTCCATTATGATGTCATAATGCAAAATTCCATTATGATGTCATAATGTAACATTCCATTATGATGTCATAATGCAAAATTCCATTATGATGTCATAATGCAAAATTCCATTATGATGTCATAATGTAACATTCCATTATGATGTCATAATGCAAAATTCCATTATGATGTCATAATGCAAAATTCCATTATGATGTCATAATGCAAAATTCCATTATGATGTCATAATGCAACATTCCATTATGATGTCATAATGCAAAATTCCATTATGATGTCATAATGCAACATTCCATTATGATGTCATAATGTAACATTCCATTATGATGTCATAATGCAACATTCCATTATGATGTCATAATGTAACATTCCATTATGATGTCATAATGCAACATTCCATTTTGATGTCATAATGCAAAATTCCATTATGATGTCATAATGTAACATTCCATTATGATGTCATAATGCAAAATTCCATTATGATGTCATAATGTTACATTCCATTATGATGTCATAATGCAAAATTCCATTATGATGTCATAATGTAACATTCCATTATGATGTCATAATGTAACGTCCCATTATGATGTCATAATGCAAAATTCCATTATGATGTCATAATGTAACGTCCCATTATGATGTCATAATGCAAAATTCCATTATGATGTCATAATGTAACATTCCATTATGATGTCATAATGCAAAATTCCATTGTGATGTCATAATGTAAAATTCCATTATGATGTCATAATGCAAAATTCCATTATGATGTCATAATGCAAAATTCCATTATGATGTCATAATGTAACATTCCATTATGATGTCATAATGTAACATTCCATTATGATGTCATAATGCAAAATTCCATTATGATGTCATAATGTAACATTCCATTATGATGTCATAATGCAAAATTCCATTATGATGTCATAATGCAAAATTCCATTATGATGTAATAATGCTAAATTCCATTATGATGTCATAATGTAACATTCCATTATGATGTCATAATGCAAAATTCCATTATGATGTCATAATGTAACATTCCATTATGATGTCATAATGCAAAATTCCATTATGATGTCATAATGCAAAATTCCATTATGATGTCATAATGTAACATTCCATTATGATGTCATAATGCAAAATTCCATTATGATGTCATAATGCAACATTCCATTATGATGTCATAATGCAAAATTCCATTATGATGTCATAATGCAACATTCCATTATGATGTCATAATGCAAAATTCCATTATGATGTCATAATGCAACATTCCATTATGATGTCATAATGTAACATTCCATTATGATGTCATAATGCAACATTCCATTATGATGTCATAATGTAACATTCCATTATGATGTCATAATGCAACATTCCATTTTGATGTCATAATGCAAAATTCCATTATGATGTCATAATGTAACATTCCATTATGATGTCATAATGCAAAATTCCATTATGATGTCATAATGTTACATTCCATTATGATGTCATAATGCAAAATTCCATTATGATGTCATAATGTAACATTCCATTATGATGTCATAATGTAACGTCCCATTATGATGTCATAATGCAAAATTCCATTATGATGTCATAATGTAACGTCCCATTATGATGTCATAATGCAAAATTCCATTATGATGTCATAATGTAACATTCCATTATGATGTCATAATGCAAAATTCCATTGTGATGTCATAATGTAAAATTCCATTATGATGTCATAATGCAAAATTCCATTATGATGTCATAATGCAAAATTCCATTATGATGTCATAATGTAACATTCCATTATGATGTCATAATGTAACATTCCATTATGATGTCATAATGCAAAATTCCATTATGATGTCATAATGTAACATTCCATTATGATGTCATAATGCAAAATTCCATTATGATGTCATAATGCAAAATTCCATTATGATGTAATAATGCTAAATTCCATTATGATGTCATAATGTAACATTCCATTATGATGTCATAATGCAAAATTCCATTATGATGTCATAATGTAACATTCCATTATGATGTCATAATGCAAAATTCCATTATGATGTCATAATGCAAAATTCCATTATGATGTCATAATGTAACATTCCATTATGATGTCATAATGCAAAATTCCATTATGATGTCATAATGCAAAATTCCATTATGATGTCATAATGCAAAATTCCATTATGATGTCATAATGTAAAACTCCATTATGATGTCATAATGCAAAATTCCATTATGATGTCATAATGCAAAATTCCATTATGATGTCATAATAAAAAACTCCATTATGATGTCATAATGTAACATTCCATTATGATGTCATAATGTAAAATTCCATTATGATGTCATAATGCAAAATTCCATTATGATATCATAATGTAAAATTCCATCATGATGTCATAATATAACATCCCATTATGATGTCATAATGCAAAATTCCATTATGATGTCATAATGTAACATCCCATTATGATGTCATAATGCAAAATACCATTATGATGTCATAATGTAACATCCCATTATGATGTCATAATGCAAAATTCCATTATGATGTCATAATGTAACATCCCATTATGATGTCATAATGCAAAATTCCATTATGATGTCATAATGCAACATTCCATTATGATGTCATAATGTAACATTCCATTATGATGTCATATTGCAACTTTCCATTATGATGTCATAATTCAAAATTCCATTATGATGTCATAATGTAACATTCCATTATGATGTCATAATGCAAAATTCCATTATGATGTCATAATGTAACATTCCATTATGATGTCATAATGCAAAATTCCATTATGATGTCATAATGTAACATTCCATTATGATGTCATAATGCAAAATTCCATTATGATGTCATAATGTAACATTCCATTATGATGTCATAATGCAAAATTCCATTATGATGTCATAATGCAACATTCCATTATGATGTCATAATGCAAAATTCCATTATGATGTCATAATGCAACATTCCATTATGATGTCATAATGCAAAATTCCATTATGATGTCATAATGCAACATTCCATTATGATGTCATAATGTAACATTCCATTATGATGTCATAATGCAACATTCCATTATGATGTCATAATGTAACATTCCATTATGATGTCATAATGCAACATTCCATTTTGATGTCATAATGCAAAATTCCATTATGATGTCATAATGTAACATTCCATTATGATGTCATAATGCAAAATTCCATTATGATGTCATAATGTTACATTCCATTATGATGTCATAATGCAAAATTCCATTATGATGTCATAATGTAACATTCCATTATGATGTCATAATGTAACGTCCCATTATGATGTCATAATGCAAAATTCCATTATGATGTCATAATGTAACGTCCCATTATGATGTCATAATGCAAAATTCCATTATGATGTCATAATGTAACATTCCATTATGATGTCATAATGCAAAATTCCATTGTGATGTCATAATGTAAAATTCCATTATGATGTCATAATGCAAAATTCCATTATGATGTCATAATGTAAAATTCCATTATGATGTCATATTGCAAAATTCCATTATGATGTCATAATGCAAAATTCCATTATGATGTCATAATGCAAAATTCCATTATGATGTCATAATGCAATATTCCATTATGATGTCATAATGTAACATTCCATTATGATGTCATAATGCAACATTCCATTATGATGTCATAATGTAACATTCCATTATGATGTCATAATGCAACATTCCATTATGATGTCATAATGCAAAATTCCATTATGATGTCATAATGTAACATTCCATTATGATGTCATAATGCAAAATTCCATTATGATGTCATAATGTAACATTCCATTATGATGTCATAATGCAAAATTCCATTATGATGTCATAATGTAACATTCAATTATGATGTCATAATGTAACATCCCATTATGATGTCATAATGCAACATTCCATTATGATGTCATAATGTAACATCCCATTATGATGTCAAAATGCAAAATTCCATTATGATGTCATAATGTAACATTCCATTATGATGTCATAATGCAAAATTCCATTATGATGTCATAATGTAACATTCCATTATGATGTCATAATGCAAAACTCCATTATGATGTCATAATGTAACATTCCATTATGATGTCATAATGTAACATCCCATTATGATGTCATAATGCAAAATTCCATTATGATGTCATAATGTAACATCCCATTATGATGTCATAATGCAAAATTCCATTATGTCATAATGTAACATTCCATTTTGATGTCATAATGCAAAATTCTATTATGTCATAATGCAAAATTCCATTATGATGTCATAATGCAAAATTCCATTATGATGTCATAATGCAAAATTCCATTATGATGTCATAATGCAAAATTCCATTATGATGTCATAATGCAAAATTCCATTATGATGTCATAATGTAAAATTCCATTATGATGTCATAATGTAAAATTCCATTATGATGTCATAATGCAAAATTCCATTATGATGTCATAATGTAAAATTCCATTATGATGTCATAATGCAAAATTCCATTATGATGTCATAATGCAAAATTCCATTATGATGTCATAATGTAACATTCCATTATGATGTCATAATGCAAAATTCCATTATGATGTCATAATGCAAAATTCCATTATGATGTCATAATGCAAAATTCCATTATGATGTCATAATGTAAAACTCCATTATGATGTCATAATGCAAAATTCCATTATCATGTCATAATGCAAAATTCCATTATGATGTCATAATAAAAAACTCCATTATGATGTCATAATGCAAAATTCCATTATGATGTCATAATGTAAAATTCCATTATGATATCATAATGCAAATTTCCATTATGATGTCATAATGCAAAATTCCATTATGATGCCATAATGTAACATTCCATTATGATGTCATAATGCAAAATTCCATTATGATGTCATAATGCAAAATTCCATTATGATGTCATAATGTAACATTCCATTATGATGTCATAATGTAAAATTCCATTATGATGTCATAATGCAAAATTCCATTATGATATCATAATGTAAAATTCCATTATGATGTCATAATATAACATCCCATTATGATGTCATAATGCAAAATTCCATTATGATGTCATAATGTAACATTCGATTATGATGTCATAATGTAAAATTCCATTATGATGTCATAATGTAACATTCCATTATGATGTCATAATGCAAAATTCCATTATGATGTCATAATGCAACATTCCATTATGATGTCATAATGCAAAATTCCATTATGATGTCATAATGCAACATTCCATTATGATGTCATAATGTAACATTCCATTATGATGTCATAATGCAACATTCCATTATGATGTCATAATGTAACATTCCATTATGATGTCATAATGCAACATTCCATTATGATGTCATTATGCAAAATTCCATTATGATGTCATAATGTAACATTCCATTATGATGTCATAATGCAAAATTCCATTATGATGTCATAATGTAACATTCCATTATGATGTCATAATGCAAAATTCCATTATGATGTCATAATGTAACATTCCATTATGATGTCATAATGTAACGTCCCATTATGATGTCATAATGCAAAATTCCATTATGATGTCATAATGTAACGTCCCATTATGATGTCATAATGCAAAATTCCATTATGATGTCATAATGTAACATTCCATTATGATGTCATAATGCAAAATTCCATTGTGATGTCATAATGTAAAATTCCATTATGATGTCATAATGCAAAATTCCATTATGATGTCATAATGTAAAATTCCATTATGATGTCATATTGCAAAATTCCATTATGATGTCATAATGCAAAATTCCATTATGATGTCATAATGTAAAATTCCATTATGATGTCATAATGTAACATCCCATTATGATGTCATAATGCAAAATTCCATTATGATGTCATAATGTAACATTCCATTATGATGTCATAATGCAAAATTCCATTATGATGTCATAATGCAATATTCCATTACGATGTCATAATGTAACATGCCATTATGATGTCATAATGCAACATTCCATTATGATGTCATAATGTAACATTCCATTATGATGTCATAATGCAACATTCGATTCTGATGTCATAATGTAAAATTCCATTATGATGTCATAATGCAAAATTCCATTATGATGTAATAATGCAAAATTCCATTATGATGTCATAATGTAACATTCCATTATGATGTCATAATGCAAAATTCCATTATGATGTCATAATGTAACATTCCATTATGATGTCATAATGCAAAACTCCATTATGATGTCATAATGCTAATTTCCATTATGATGTCATCATGCAAAATTCCATTATGATGTCATAATGCAAAATTCCATTAAGATGTCATCATGCAAAATTCCATTATGATGTCATATTGCAAAATTCCAATATGATGTCATAATGCAAAATTCCATTATGATGTCATAATGTAAAATTCCATTATGATGTCATAATGCAAAATTCCATTATGATGTCATAATGCAAAATTCCATTATGATGTCATAATGTAACATTCCATTATGATGTCATAATGCAAAATTCCATTATGATGTCATAATGCAAAATTCCATTATGATGTCATAATGCAAAATTCCATTATGATGTCATAATGTAAAACTCCATTATGATGTCATAATGCAAAATTCCATTATCATGTCATAATGCAAAATTCCATTATGATGTCATAATAAAAAACTCCATTATGATGTCATAATGCAAAATTCCATTATGATGTCATAATGTAAAATTCCATTATGATATCATAATGCAAATTTCCATTATGATGTCATAATGCAAAATTCCATTATGATGTCATAATGTAACATTCCATTATGATGTCATAATGCAAAATTCCATTATGATGTCATAATGCAAAATTCCATTATGATGTCATAATGTAACATTCCATTATGATGTCATAATGTAAAATTCCATTATGATGTCATAATGCAAAATTCCATTATGATATCATAATGTAAAATTCCATTATGATGTCATAATATAACATCCCATTATGATGTCATAATGCAAAATTCCATTATGATGTCATAATGTAACATTCGATTATGATGTCATAATGTAAAATTCCATTATGATGTCATAATGTAACATTCCATTATGATGTCATAATGCAAAATTCCATTATGATGTCATAATGCAACATTCCATTATGATGTCATAATGTAAAATTCCATTATGATGTCATAATGCAACATTCCATTATGATGTCATAATGTAACATTCCATTATGATGTCATAATGCAACATTCCATTATGATGTCATAATGTAACATTCCATTATGATGTCATAATGCAACATTCCATTATGATGTCATAATGCAAAATTCCATTATGATGTCATAATGTAACATTCCATTATGATGTCATAATGCAAAATTCCATTATGATGTCATAATGTAACATTCCATTATGATGTCATAATGCAAAATTCCATTATGATGTCATAATGTAACATTCCATTATGATGTCATAATGTAACGTCCCATTATGATGTCATAATGCAAAATTCCATTATGATGTCATAATGTAACGTCCCATTATGATGTCATAATGCAAAATTCCATTATGATGTCATAATGTAACATTCCATTATGATGTCATAATGCAAAATTCCATTGTGATGTCATAATGTAAAATTCCATTATGATGTCATAATGCAAAATTCCATTATGATGTCATAATGTAAAATTCCATTATGATGTCATATTGCAAAATTCCATTATGATGTCATAATGCAACATTCCATTATGATGTCATAATGTAAAATTCCATTATGATGTCATAATGTAACATCCCATTATGATGTCATAATGCAAAATTCCATTATGATGTCATAATGTAACATTCCATTATGATGTCATAATGCAAAATTCCATTATGATGTCATAATGCAATATTCCATTACGATGTCATAATGTAACATGCCATTATGATGTCATAATGCAACATTCCATTATGATGTCATAATGTAACATTCCATTATGATGTCATAATGCAACATTCGATTCTGATGTCATAATGTAAAATTCCATTATGATGTCATAATGCAAAATTCCATTATGATGTAATAATGCAAAATTCCATTATGATGTCATAATGTAACATTCCATTATGATGTCATAATGCAAAATTCCATTATGATGTCATAATGTAACATTCCATTATGATGTCATAATGCAAAACTCCATTATGATGTCATAATGCTAATTTCCATTATGATGTCATCATGCAAAATTCCATTATGATGTCATAATGCAAAATTCTATTATGATGTCATAATGCAAAATTCCATTAAGATGTCATCATGCAAAATTCCATTATGATGTCATATTGCAAAATTCCATTATGTCATCATGCAAAATTCCATTTTGATGTCATAATGCAAAATTCCATTATGATGTCATAATGCAAAATTCCATTATGATGTCATAATGCAAAATTCTATTATGTCATAATGCAAAATTCCATTATGATGTCATAATGCAAAATTCCATTATGATGTCATAATGCAAAATTCCATTATGATGTCATAATGTAACATTCCATTATGATGTCATAATGCAAAATTCCATTATGATGTCATAATGCAAAATTCCATTATGATGTCATAATGTAACATTCCATTATGATGTCATAATGCAAAATTCCATTATGATGTCATAATGCAAAATTCCATTATGATGTCATAATGCAAAATTCCATTATGATGTCATAATGTAAAACTCCATTATGATGTCATAATGCAAAATTCCATTATGATGTCATAATGCAAAATTCCATTATGATGTCATAATAAAAAACTCCATTATGATGTCATAATGTAACATTCCATTATGATGTCATAATGTAAAATTCCATTATGATGTCATAATGCAAAATTCCATTATGATATCATAATGTAAAATTCCATCATGATGTCATAATATAACATCCCATTATGATGTCATAATGCAAAATTCCATTATGATGTCATAATGTAACATCCCATTATGATGTCATAATGCAAAATACCATTATGATGTCATAATGTAACATCCCATTATGATGTCATAATGCAAAATTCCATTATGATGTCATAATGTAACATCCCATTATGATGTCATAATGCAAAATTCCATTATGATGTCATAATGCAACATTCCATTATGATGTCATAATGTAACATTCCATTATGATGTCATATTGCAACTTTCCATTATGATGTCATAATTCAAAATTCCATTATGATGTCATAATGTAACATTCCATTATGATGTCATAATGCAAAATTCCATTATGATGTCATAATGTAACATTCCATTATGATGTCATAATGCAAAATTCCATTATGATGTCATAATGTAACATTCCATTATGATGTCATAATGCAAAATTCCATTATGATGTCATAATGTAACATTCCATTATGATGTCATAATGCAAAATTCCATTATGATGTCATAATGCAACATTCCATTATGATGTCATAATGCAAAATTCCATTATGATGTCATAATGCAACATTCCATTATGATGTCATAATGCAAAATTCCATTATGATGTCATAATGCAACATTCCATTATGATGTCATAATGTAACATTCCATTATGATGTCATAATGCAACATTCCATTATGATGTCATAATGTAACATTCCATTATGATGTCATAATGCAACATTCCATTTTGATGTCATAATGCAAAATTCCATTATGATGTCATAATGTAACATTCCATTATGATGTCATAATGCAAAATTCCATTATGATGTCATAATGTTACATTCCATTATGATGTCATAATGCAAAATTCCATTATGATGTCATAATGTAACATTCCATTATGATGTCATAATGTAACGTCCCATTATGATGTCATAATGCAAAATTCCATTATGATGTCATAATGTAACGTCCCATTATGATGTCATAATGCAAAATTCCATTATGATGTCATAATGTAACATTCCATTATGATGTCATAATGCAAAATTCCATTGTGATGTCATAATGTAAAATTCCATTATGATGTCATAATGCAAAATTCCATTATGATGTCATAATGTAAAATTCCATTATGATGTCATATTGCAAAATTCCATTATGATGTCATAATGCAAAATTCCATTATGATGTCATAATGCAAAATTCCATTATGATGTCATAATGCAATATTCCATTATGATGTCATAATGTAACATTCCATTATGATGTCATAATGCAACATTCCATTATGATGTCATAATGTAACATTCCATTATGATGTCATAATGCAACATTCCATTATGATGTCATAATGCAAAATTCCATTATGATGTCATAATGTAACATTCCATTATGATGTCATAATGCAAAATTCCATTATGATGTCATAATGTAACATTCCATTATGATGTCATAATGCAAAATTCCATTATGATGTCATAATGTAACATTCAATTATGATGTCATAATGTAACATCCCATTATGATGTCATAATGCAACATTCCATTATGATGTCATAATGTAACATCCCATTATGATGTCAAAATGCAAAATTCCATTATGATGTCATAATGTAACATTCCATTATGATGTCATAATGCAAAATTCCATTATGATGTCATAATGTAACATTCCATTATGATGTCATAATGCAAAACTCCATTATGATGTCATAATGTAACATTCCATTATGATGTCATAATGTAACATCCCATTATGATGTCATAATGCAAAATTCCATTATGATGTCATAATGTAACATCCCATTATGATGTCATAATGCAAAATTCCATTATGTCATAATGTAACATTCCATTTTGATGTCATAATGCAAAATTCTATTATGTCATAATGCAAAATTCCATTATGATGTCATAATGCAAAATTCCATTATGATGTCATAATGCAAAATTCCATTATGATGTCATAATGCAAAATTCCATTATGATGTCATAATGCAAAATTCCATTATGATGTCATAATGTAAAATTCCATTATGATGTCATAATGTAAAATTCCATTATGATGTCATAATGCAAAATTCCATTATGATGTCATAATGTAAAATTCCATTATGATGTCATAATGCAAAATTCCATTATGATGTCATAATGCAAAATTCCATTATGATGTCATAATGTAACATTCCATTATGATGTCATAATGCAAAATTCCATTATGATGTCATAATGCAAAATTCCATTATGATGTCATAATGCAAAATTCCATTATGATGTCATAATGTAAAACTCCATTATGATGTCATAATGCAAAATTCCATTATCATGTCATAATGCAAAATTCCATTATGATGTCATAATAAAAAACTCCATTATGATGTCATAATGCAAAATTCCATTATGATGTCATAATGTAAAATTCCATTATGATATCATAATGCAAATTTCCATTATGATGTCATAATGCAAAATTCCATTATGATGCCATAATGTAACATTCCATTATGATGTCATAATGCAAAATTCCATTATGATGTCATAATGCAAAATTCCATTATGATGTCATAATGTAACATTCCATTATGATGTCATAATGTAAAATTCCATTATGATGTCATAATGCAAAATTCCATTATGATATCATAATGTAAAATTCCATTATGATGTCATAATATAACATCCCATTATGATGTCATAATGCAAAATTCCATTATGATGTCATAATGTAACATTCGATTATGATGTCATAATGTAAAATTCCATTATGATGTCATAATGTAACATTCCATTATGATGTCATAATGCAAAATTCCATTATGATGTCATAATGCAACATTCCATTATGATGTCATAATGCAAAATTCCATTATGATGTCATAATGCAACATTCCATTATGATGTCATAATGTAACATTCCATTATGATGTCATAATGCAACATTCCATTATGATGTCATAATGTAACATTCCATTATGATGTCATAATGCAACATTCCATTATGATGTCATTATGCAAAATTCCATTATGATGTCATAATGTAACATTCCATTATGATGTCATAATGCAAAATTCCATTATGATGTCATAATGTAACATTCCATTATGATGTCATAATGCAAAATTCCATTATGATGTCATAATGTAACATTCCATTATGATGTCATAATGTAACGTCCCATTATGATGTCATAATGCAAAATTCCATTATGATGTCATAATGTAACGTCCCATTATGATGTCATAATGCAAAATTCCATTATGATGTCATAATGTAACATTCCATTATGATGTCATAATGCAAAATTCCATTGTGATGTCATAATGTAAAATTCCATTATGATGTCATAATGCAAAATTCCATTATGATGTCATAATGTAAAATTCCATTATGATGTCATATTGCAAAATTCCATTATGATGTCATAATGCAAAATTCCATTATGATGTCATAATGTAAAATTCCATTATGATGTCATAATGTAACATCCCATTATGATGTCATAATGCAAAATTCCATTATGATGTCATAATGTAACATTCCATTATGATGTCATAATGCAAAATTCCATTATGATGTCATAATGCAATATTCCATTACGATGTCATAATGTAACATGCCATTATGATGTCATAATGCAACATTCCATTATGATGTCATAATGTAACATTCCATTATGATGTCATAATGCAACATTCGATTCTGATGTCATAATGTAAAATTCCATTATGATGTCATAATGCAAAATTCCATTATGATGTAATAATGCAAAATTCCATTATGATGTCATAATGTAACATTCCATTATGATGTCATAATGCAAAATTCCATTATGATGTCATAATGTAACATTCCATTATGATGTCATAATGCAAAACTCCATTATGATGTCATAATGCTAATTTCCATTATGATGTCATCATGCAAAATTCCATTATGATGTCATAATGCAAAATTCCATTAAGATGTCATCATGCAAAATTCCATTATGATGTCATATTGCAAAATTCCAATATGATGTCATAATGCAAAATTCCATTATGATGTCATAATGTAAAATTCCATTATGATGTCATAATGCAAAATTCCATTATGATGTCATAATGCAAAATTCCATTATGATGTCATAATGTAACATTCCATTATGATGTCATAATGCAAAATTCCATTATGATGTCATAATGCAAAATTCCATTATGATGTCATAATGCAAAATTCCATTATGATGTCATAATGTAAAACTCCATTATGATGTCATAATGCAAAATTCCATTATCATGTCATAATGCAAAATTCCATTATGATGTCATAATAAAAAACTCCATTATGATGTCATAATGCAAAATTCCATTATGATGTCATAATGTAAAATTCCATTATGATATCATAATGCAAATTTCCATTATGATGTCATAATGCAAAATTCCATTATGATGTCATAATGTAACATTCCATTATGATGTCATAATGCAAAATTCCATTATGATGTCATAATGCAAAATTCCATTATGATGTCATAATGTAACATTCCATTATGATGTCATAATGTAAAATTCCATTATGATGTCATAATGCAAAATTCCATTATGATATCATAATGTAAAATTCCATTATGATGTCATAATATAACATCCCATTATGATGTCATAATGCAAAATTCCATTATGATGTCATAATGTAACATTCGATTATGATGTCATAATGTAAAATTCCATTATGATGTCATAATGTAACATTCCATTATGATGTCATAATGCAAAATTCCATTATGATGTCATAATGCAACATTCCATTATGATGTCATAATGTAAAATTCCATTATGATGTCATAATGCAACATTCCATTATGATGTCATAATGTAACATTCCATTATGATGTCATAATGCAACATTCCATTATGATGTCATAATGTAACATTCCATTATGATGTCATAATGCAACATTCCATTATGATGTCATAATGCAAAATTCCATTATGATGTCATAATGTAACATTCCATTATGATGTCATAATGCAAAATTCCATTATGATGTCATAATGTAACATTCCATTATGATGTCATAATGCAAAATTCCATTATGATGTCATAATGTAACATTCCATTATGATGTCATAATGTAACGTCCCATTATGATGTCATAATGCAAAATTCCATTATGATGTCATAATGTAACGTCCCATTATGATGTCATAATGCAAAATTCCATTATGATGTCATAATGTAACATTCCATTATGATGTCATAATGCAAAATTCCATTGTGATGTCATAATGTAAAATTCCATTATGATGTCATAATGCAAAATTCCATTATGATGTCATAATGTAAAATTCCATTATGATGTCATATTGCAAAATTCCATTATGATGTCATAATGCAACATTCCATTATGATGTCATAATGTAAAATTCCATTATGATGTCATAATGTAACATCCCATTATGATGTCATAATGCAAAATTCCATTATGATGTCATAATGTAACATTCCATTATGATGTCATAATGCAAAATTCCATTATGATGTCATAATGCAATATTCCATTACGATGTCATAATGTAACATGCCATTATGATGTCATAATGCAACATTCCATTATGATGTCATAATGTAACATTCCATTATGATGTCATAATGCAACATTCGATTCTGATGTCATAATGTAAAATTCCATTATGATGTCATAATGCAAAATTCCATTATGATGTAATAATGCAAAATTCCATTATGATGTCATAATGTAACATTCCATTATGATGTCATAATGCAAAATTCCATTATGATGTCATAATGTAACATTCCATTATGATGTCATAATGCAAAACTCCATTATGATGTCATAATGCTAATTTCCATTATGATGTCATCATGCAAAATTCCATTATGATGTCATAATGCAAAATTCTATTATGATGTCATAATGCAAAATTCCATTAAGATGTCATCATGCAAAATTCCATTATGATGTCATATTGCAAAATTCCATTATGTCATCATGCAAAATTCCATTTTGATGTCATAATGCAAAATTCCATTATGATGTCATAATGCAAAATTCCATTATGATGTCATAATGCAAAATTCTATTATGTCATAATGCAAAATTCCATTATGATGTCATAATGCAAAATTCCATTATGATGTCATAATGCAAAATTCCATTATGATGTCATAATGCAAAATTCCATTATGATGTCATAATGTAAAATTCCATTATGATGTCATAATGCAAAATTCCATTATGATGTCATAATGTAACATTCCATTATTATGATGTCATAATGTAGCATTCCATTATGATATAATAATGTAAAATTCCATTATGATGTCATAATGTAACGTCCCATTATGATGTCATAATGCAAAATTCCATTATGATATAATAATGTAAAATTCCATTATGATGTCATAATGTAACGTCCCATTATTATGATGTCATAATGCAAAATTCCATTATGATGTCATAATGTAACATTCCATTATGATGTCATAATGCAAAATTCCATTATGATGTCATAATGTAACATTCCATTATGATGTCATAATGCAAAATTCCATTATGATGTCATAATGTAACATTCCATTATGATGTCATAATGTAACGTCCCATTATGATGTCATAATGCAAAATTCCATTATGATGTCATAATGTAACGTCCCATTATGATGTCATAATGCAAAATTCCATTATGATGTCATAATGTAACATTCCATTATGATGTCATAATGTAAAATTCCATTATGATGTCATAATGCAAAATTTCATTATGATGTCATAATGCAAAATTCCATTATGATGTCATAATGTAAAATTCCATTATGATGTCATAATGCAAAATTCCATTATGATGTCATAATGTAACATCCCATTATGATGTCATAATGCAAAATTCCATTATGATGTCATAATGTAGCATTCCATTATGATGTCATAATGCAAAATTCCATTATGATGTCATAATGTTGCATTCCATTATGATGTCATAATGCAAAATTCCATTATAATGTCATAATGCAATATTCCATTATGATGTCATAATGTAACATTCCATTATGATGTCATAATGCAACATTCCATTATGATGTCATAATGTAACATTCCATTATGATGTCATAATGCAACATTCGATTATGATGTCATAATGTAAAATTCCATTATGATGTCATAATGCAAAATTCCATTATGATGTCATAATGCAAAATTCCATTATGATGTCATAATGTAAAATTCCATTATGATGTCATAATGCAAAATTCCATTATGATGTCATAATGCAAAATTCCATTATGATGTCATATTGTAAAATTCCATTATGATGTCATAATGCAAAATTCCATTATGATGTCATAATGTAAAATTCCATTATGATGTCATAATGCAAAATTCCATTATGATGTCATAATGTAAAATTCCATTATGATGTCATAATGCAAAATTCCATTATGATGTCATAATGCAAAATTCCATTATGATGTCATAATGTAACATTCCATAATGATGTCATAATGTAACATTCCATTATGATGTCATAATGCAAAATTCTATTATGATGTCATAATGTAACATTCCATTATGATGTCATAATGCAAAATTCCATTTTGATGTCATAATGCAAAATTCCATTATGATGTAATAATGCTAAATTCCATTATGATGTCATAATGTAACATTCCATTATGATGTCATAATGCAAAATTCCATTATGATGTCATAATGTAACATTCCATTATGATGTCATAATGCAAAACTCCATTATGATGTCATAATGCAAATTTCCATTATGATGTCATCATGCAAAATTCCATTATGATGTCATAATGCAAAATTCCATTATGATGTCATAATGCAAAATTCCATTATGATGTCATAATGCAAAATTCCATTATGATGTCATAATGCAAAATTCCATTATGATGTCATAATGCAAAATTCTATTATGTCATAATGCAAAATTCCATTATGATGTCATAATGCAAAATTCCATTATGATGTCATAATGCAAAATTCCATTATGATGTCATAATGCAAAATTCCATTATGATGTCATAATGTAAAATTCCATTATGATGTCAAAATTTAAAATTCCATTATGATGTCATAATGCAAAATTCCATTATGATGTCATAATGTAAAATTCCATTATGATGTCATATTGCAAAATTCCATTATGATGTCATAATGCAAAATTCCATTATGATGTCATAATGCAACATTCCATTATGATGTCATAATGCAAAATTCCATTATGATGTCATAATGCAAAATTCCATTATGATGTCATAATGCAAAATTCCATGAAAATGACATAATGCAAAATTCCATTATGATGTCATAATGTAAAATTCCATTATGATGTCATAATGCAAAATTCCATTATGATGTCAAAATGTAAAATTCCATTATGATGTCATAATGTAACATCCTATTATGATGTCATAATGCAAAATTCCATTATGATGTCATAATGCAACATTCGATTATGATGTCATAATGCAAAATTCCATTATGATGTCATAATGTAACATTCCATTATGATGTCATAATGCAAAATTCCATTATGATGTCATAATGTAAAATTCCATTATGATGTCATAATGTAACATCCCATTATGATGTCATAATGCAAAATTCCATTATGATGTCATAATGTAACATTCCATTATGATGTCATAATGCAATATTCCATTATGATGTCATAATGTAACATGCCATTATGATGTCATAATGCAACATTCCATTATGATGTCATAATGTAACATTCCATTATGATGTCATAATGCAAAATTCCATTATGATGTCATAATGCAAAATTCCATTATGATGTCATAATGCAAAATTCCATTATGATGTCATAATGTAAAATTCCATTATGATGTCATAATGCAAAATTCCATTATGATGTCATAATGCAAAATTCCATTATGATGTCATAATGTAAAATTCCATTATGATGTCATAATGCAAAATTCCATTATGATGTCATAATGTAACATTCCATTATGATGTCATAATGCAAAATTCCATTATGATGTCATAATGCAAAATACTATTATGATGTCATAATGCAAAATTCTATTATGATGTCATAATGTAAAACTCCATTATGATGTCATAATGCAAAATTCCATTATGATGTCATAATGTAAAATTCCATTATGATGTCATAATGCAAATTTCCATTATGAGGTCATAATGCAAAATTTCATTATGATATCATAATGTGACATTCCATTATGATGTCATAATGCTAAATTCCATTATGATGTCATAATGCAAAATTCCATTATGATGTCATAATGTAACATTCCATTATGATGTCATAATGCAAAATTCCATTATGATGTCATAATGCAAAATTCCATTATGATGTCTTAATGTAAAATTCCATTATGATGTCATAATGCAAAATTCCATTATGATGTCATAATGTAAAATTCCATTATGATGTCATAATGTAACATCCCATTATGATGTCATAATGCAAAATTCCATTATGATGTCATAATGTAACATCCCATTATGATGTCATAATGCAAAATTCCATTATGATGTCATAATGTAACATCCCATTATGATGTCATAATGCAAAATTCCATTATGATGTCATAATGCAAAATTCCATTATGATGTCATAATGTAACATTCCATTATGATGTCATAATGCAACATTCCATTATGATGTCATAATGCAAAATTCCATTATGATGTCATAATGTAACATTCCATTATGATGTCATAATGCAAAATTCCATTATGATGTCATAATGTAACATTCCATTATGATGTCATAATGCAAAATTCCATTATGATGTCATATTGCAAAATTCCATTATGATGTCATAATGCAACATTCCATTATGATGTCATATTGCAAAATTCCATTATGATGTCATAATGCAAAATTCCATTATGATGTCATAATGCAACATTCCGTTATGATGTCATAATGCAAAATTCCATTATGATGTCATAATGCAAAATTTCATTATGATGTCATAATGCAAAATTCCATTATGATGTCATAATGTAAAATTCCATTATGATGTCATAATGCAAAATTCCATTATGATGTCATAATGTAACATCCTATTATGATGTCATAATGCAAAATTCCATTATGATGTCATAATGTAGCATTCCATTATGATGTCATAATGCAAAATTCCATTATGATGTCATAATGTTGCATTCCATTATGATGTCATAATGCAAAATTCCATTATGATGTCATAATGCAATATTCCATTATGATGTCATAATGTAACATTCCATTATGATGTCATAATGCAACATTCCATTATGATGTCATAATGTAACATTCCATTATGATGTCATAATGCAACATTCGATTATGATGTCATAATGTAAAATTCCATTATGATGTCATAATGCAAAATTCCATTATGATGTCATAATGCAAAATTCCATTATGATGTCATAATGTAAAATTCCATTATGATGTCATAATGCAAAATTCCATTATGATGTCATAATGCAAAATTCCATTATGATGTCATATTGTAAAATTCCATTATGATGTCATAATGCAAAATTCCATTATGATGTCATATTGTAAAATTCCATTATGATGTCATAATGCAAAATTCCATTATGATGTCATAATGTAAAATTCCATTATGATGTCATAATGCAAAATTCCATTATGATGTCATAATGCAAAATTCCATTATGATGTCATAATGTAACATTCCATTATGATGTCATAATGTAACATTCCATTATGATGTCATAATGCAAAATTCCATTATGATGTCATAATGTAACATTCCATTATGATGTCATAATGCAAAATTCCATTTTGATGTCATAATGCAAAATTCCATTATGATGTAATAATGCTAAATTCCATTATGATGTCATAATGTAACATTCCATTATGATGTCATAATGCAAAATTCCATTATGATGTCATAATGTAACATTCCATTATGATGTCATAATGCAAAACTCCATTATGATGTCATAATGCAAATTTCCATTATGATGTCATCATGCAAAATTCCATTATGATGTCATAATGCAAAATTCCATTATGATGTCATAATGCAAAATTCCATTATGATGTCATAATGCAAAATTCCATTATGATGTCATAATGCAAAATTCCATTATGATGTCATAATGCAAAATTCCATTATGATGTCATAATGCAAAATTCTATTATGTCATAATGCAAAATTCCATTATGATGTCATAATGCAAAATTCTATTATGTCATAATGCAAAATTCCATTATGATGTCATAATGCAAAATTCCATTATGATGTCATAATGCAAAATTCCATTATGATGTCATAATGCAAAATTCCATTATGATGTCATAATGTAAAATTCCATTATGATGTCATAATGTAAAATTCCATTATGATGTCATAATGCAAAATTCCATTATGATGTCATAATGTAAAATTCCATTATGATGTCATATTGCAAAATTCCATTATGATGTCATAATGCAAAATTCCATTATGATGTCATAATGCAACATTCCATTATGATGTCATAATGCAAAATTCCATTATGATGTCATAATGCAAAATTCCATTATGATGTCATAATGCAAAATTCCATTATGATGTCATAATGCAAAATTCCATTATGATGTCATAATGTAAAATTCCATTATGATGTCATAATGCAAAATTCCATTATGATGTCATAATGTAAAATTCCATTATGATGTCATAATGTAACATCCCATTATGATGTCATAATGCAAAATTCCATTATGATGTCATAATGTAACATTCCATTATGATGTCATAATGCAAAATTCCATTATGATGTCATAATGCAATATTCCATTATGATGTCATAATGTAACATTCCATTATGATGTCATAATGCAACATTCCATTATGATGTCATAATGTAACATTCCATTATGATGTCATAATGCAACATTCGATTATGATGTCATAATGCAAAATTCCATTATGATGTCATAATGTAACATTCCATTATGATGTCATAATGCAAAATTCCATTATTATGTCATAATGTAAAATTCCATTATGATGTCATAATGTAACATCCCATTATGATGTCATAATGCAAAATTCCATTATGATGTCATAATGTACCATTCCATTATGATGTCATAATGCAAAATTCCATTATGATGTCATAATGCAATATTCCATTATGATGTCATAATGTAACATTCCATTATGATGTCATAATGCAACATTCCATTATGATGTCATAATGTAACATTCCATTATGATGTCATAATGCAACATTTGATTATGATGTCATAATGCAAAATTCCATTATGATGTCATAATGTAACATTCCATTATGATGTCATAATGCAAAATTCCATTATGATGTCATAATGTAACATTCCATAATGATGTCATAATGCAAAATTCCATTATGATGTCATAATGTAACATTCAATTATGATGTCATAATGTAACATCCCATTATGATGTCATAATGCAACATTCCATTATGATGTCATAATGTAATATCCCATTATGATGTCATAATGCAAAATTCCATTATGATGTCATAATGTAACATTCCATTATGATGTCATAATGCAAAATTCCATTATGATGTCATAATGTAACATTCCATTTTGATGTCATAATGCAAAATTCCATTATGATGTCATAATGTAAAATTCCATTATGATGTCATAATGTAACATTCCATTATGATGTCACAATGCAAAATTCCATTATGATGTCATAATGTAACATTCCATTATGATGTCATAATGCAAAATTCCATTATGATGTCATAATTCAACATTCCATTATGATGTCATAATGCAAAATTCCATTATGATGTCATAATGTAACATTCCATTATGATGTCATAATGCAAAATTCCATTATGATGTCATAATGTAACATTCCATTATGATGTCATAATGCAAAATTCCATTATGATGTCATAATGTAACATCCCATTATGATGTCATAATGCAAAATTCCATTATGATGTCATAATGTAACATCCCATTATGATGTCATAATGCAAAAATTCCATTATGATGTCATAATGTAACATCCCATTATGATGTCATAATGCAAAATTCCATTATGATGTCATAATGCAACATTCCATTATGATGTCATAATGTAACATTCCATTATGATGTCATATTGCAACTTTCCATTATGATGTCATAATTCAAAATTCCATTATGATGTCATAATGTAACATTCCATTATGATGTCATAATGCAAAATTCCATTATGATGTCATAATGTAACATTCCATTATGATGTCATAATGCAAAATTCCATTATGATGTCATAATGTAACATTCCATTATGATGTCATAATGCAAAATTCCATTATGATGTCATAATGTAACATTCCATTATGATGTCATAATGCAAAATTCCATTATGATGTCATAATGCAACATTCCATTATGATGTCATAATGCAAAATTCCATTATGATGTCATAATGTAACATTCCATTATGATGTCATAATGTAACGTCCCATTATGATGTCATAATGCAAAATTCCATTATGATGTCATAATGTAACGTCCCATTATGATGTCATAATGCAAAATTCCATTATGATGTCATAATGTAACATTCCATTATGATGTCATAATGCAAAATTCCATTATGATGTCATAATGTAAAATTCCATTATGATGTCATAATGCAAAATTCCATTATGATGTCATAATGTAAAATTCCATTATGATGTCATATTGCAAAATTCCATTATGATGTCATAATGCAAAATTCCATTATGATGACATAATGTAAAATTCCATTATGATGTCATAATGTAACATCCCATTATGATGTCATAATGCAAAATTCCATTATGATGTCATAATGTAACATTCCATTATGATGTCATAATGCAAAATTCCATTATGATGTCATAATGCAATATTCCATTACGATGTCATAATGTAACATGCCATTATGATGTCATAATGCAACATTCCATTACGATGTCATAATGTAACATTCCATTATGATGTCATAATGCAACATTCGATTATGATGTCATAATGTAAAATTCCATTATGATGTCATAATGCAAAATTCCATTATGATGTCATAATGCAAAATTCCATTATGATGTCATAATGTAAAATTCCATTATGATGTCATAATGCAAAATTCCATTATGATGTCATAATGCAAAATTCCATTATGATGTCATATTGTAAAATTCCATTATGATGTCATAATGCAAAATTCCATTATGATGTCATAATGTAAAATTCCATTATGATGTCATAATGCAAAATTCCATTATGATGTCATAATGTAAAATTCCATTATGATGTCATAATGCAACATTCCATTATGATGTCATAATGCAAGATTCCATTATGATGTCATAATGTAACTATCCATTATGATGTCATAATGTAACATTCCATTATGATGTCATAATGTAACATTCCATTATGATGTCATAATGCAAAATTCCATTATGATGTCATAATGTAACATTCCATTATGATGTCATAATGCAAAATTCCATTATGATGTCATAATGCAAAATTCCATTATGATGTCATAATGCAAAATACCATTATGATGTCATAATGTAACATTCCATTATGATGTCATAATGCAAAATTCCATTATGATGTCATAATGTAACATTCCATTATGATGTCATAATGCAAAATTCCATTATGATGTCATAATGTAATATTCCATTATGATGTCATAATGCAAAATTCCATTATGATGTCATAATGTAACATTCCATTATGATGTCATAATGCAAAATTCCATTATGATGTCATAATGTAACATTCAATTATGATGTCATAATGTAACATCCCATTATGATGTCATAATGCAACATTCCATTATGATGTCATAATGTAATATCCCATTATGATGTCATAATGTAACATTCCATTATGATGTCATAATGCAAAATTCCATTATGATGTCATAATGCAACATTCCATTATGATGTCATAATGCAAAATTCCATTATGATGTCATAATGTAACATTCCATTATGATGTCATAATGTAACGTCCCATTATGATGTCATAATGCAAAATTCCATTATGATGTCATAATCTAACGTCCCATTATGATGTCATAATGCAAAATTCCATTATGATGTCATAATGTAACATTCCATTATGATGTCATAATGCAAAATTCCATTATGATGTCATAATGTAAAATTCCATTATGATGTCATAATGCAAAATTCCATTATGATGTCATAATGTAAAATTCCATTATGATGTCATAATGCAACATTCCATTATGATGTCATAATGCAAGATTCCATTATGATGTCATAATGTAACTATCCATTATGATGTCATAATGTAACATTCCATTATGATGTCATAATGTAACATTCCATTATGATGTCATAATGCAAAATTCCATTATGATGTCATAATGTAAAATTCCATTATGATGTCATAATGCAACATTCCATTATGATGTCATAATGCAAAATTCCATTATGATGTCATAATGCAAAATTCCATTATGATGTCATAATGTAACATTCCATTATGATGTCATAATGCAAAATTCCATTATGATGTCATAATGTAACATTCCATTATGATGTCATAATGCAAAATTCCATTATGATGTCATAATGTAATATTCCATTATGATGTCATAATGCAAAATTCCATTATGATGTCATAATGTAACATTCCATTATGATGTCATAATGCAAAATTCCATTATGATGTCATAATGTAACATTCAATTATGATGTCATAATGTAACATCCCATTATGATGTCATAATGCAACATTCCATTATGATGTCATAATGTAATATCCCATTATGATGTCATAATGTAACATTCCATTATGATGTCATAATGCAAAATTCCATTATGATGTCATAATGCAACATTCCATTATGATGTCATAATGCAAAATTCCATTATGATGTCATAATGTAACATTCCATTATGATGTCATAATGTAACGTCCCATTATGATGTCATAATGCAAAATTCCATTATGATGTCATAATGTAACGTCCCATTATGATGTCATAATGCAAAATTCCATTATGATGTCATAATGTAACATTCCATTATGATGTCATAATGCAAAATTCCATTATGATGTCATAATGTAAAATTCCATTATGATGTCATAATGCAAAATTCCATTATGATGTCATAATGTAAAATTCCATTATGATGTCATATTGCAAAATTCCATTATGATGTCATAATGCAAAATTCCATTATGATGTCATAATGTAAAATTCCATTATGATGTCATAATGTAACATCCCATTATGATGTCATAATGCAAAATTCCATTATGATGTCATAATGTAACATTCCATTATGATGTCATAATGCAAAATTCCATTATGATGTCATAATGTAACATTCCATTATGATGTCATAATGCAAAATTCCATTATGATGTCATAATGTAACATCCCATTATGATGTCATAATGCAAATTTCCATTATGATGTCATAATGTAACATCCCATTATGATGTCATAATGCAAAAATTCCATTATGATGTCATAATGTAACATCCCATTATGATGTCATAATGCAAAATTCCATTATGATGTCATAATGCAACATTCCATTATGATGTCATAATGTAACATTCCATTATGATGTCATATTGCAACTTTCCATTATGATGTCATAATTCAAAATTCCATTATGATGTCATAATGTAACATTCCATTATGATGTCATAATGCAAAATTCCATTATGATGTCATATTGTAAAATTCCATTATGATGTCATAATGCAAAATTCCATTATGATGTCATAATGTAAAATTCCATTATGATGTCATAATGCAAAATTCCATTATGATGTCATAATGTAAAATTCCATTATGATGTCATAATGCAACATTCCATTATGATGTCATAATGCAAGATTCCATTATGATGTCATAATGTAACTATCCATTATGATGTCATAATGTAACATTCCATTATGATGTCATAATGTAACATTCCATTATGATGTCATAATGCAAAATTCCATTATGATGTCATAATGTAACATTCCATTATGATGTCATAATGCAAAATTCCATTATGATGTCATAATGCAAAATTCCATTATGATGTCATAATGCAAAATACCATTATGATGTCATAATGTAACATTCCATTATGATGTCATAATGTAACATTCCATTATGATGTCATAATGCAAAATTCCATTATGATGTCATAATGTAACATTCCATTATGATGTCATAATGCAAAATTCCATTATGATGTCATAATGTAATATTCCATTATGATGTCATAATGCAAAATTCCATTATGATGTCATAATGTAACATTCCATTATGATGTCATAATGCAAAATTCCATTATGATGTCATAATGTAACATTCAATTATGATGTCATAATGTAACATCCCATTATGATGTCATAATGCAACATTCCATTATGATGTCATAATGTAATATCCCATTATGATGTCATAATGTAACATTCCATTATGATGTCATAATGCAAAATTCCATTATGATGTCATAATGCAACATTCCATTATGATGTCATAATGCAAAATTCCATTATGATGTCATAATGTAACATTCCATTATGATGTCATAATGTAACGTCCCATTATGATGTCATAATGCAAAATTCCATTATGATGTCATAATCTAACGTCCCATTATGATGTCATAATGCAAAATTCCATTATGATGTCATAATGTAACATTCCATTATGATGTCATAATGCAAAATTCCATTATGATGTCATAATGTAAAATTCCATTATGATGTCATAATGCAAAATTCCATTATGATGTCATAATGTAAAATTCCATTATGATGTCATAATGCAACATTCCATTATGATGTCATAATGCAAGATTCCATTATGATGTCATAATGTAACTATCCATTATGATGTCATAATGTAACATTCCATTATGATGTCATAATGTAACATTCCATTATGATGTCATAATGCAAAATTCCATTATGATGTCATAATGTAAAATTCCATTATGATGTCATAATGCAACATTCCATTATGATGTCATAATGCAAAATTCCATTATGATGTCATAATGCAAAATTCCATTATGATGTCATAATGTAACATTCCATTATGATGTCATAATGCAAAATTCCATTATGATGTCATAATGTAACATTCCATTATGATGTCATAATGCAAAATTCCATTATGATGTCATAATGTAATATTCCATTATGATGTCATAATGCAAAATTCCATTATGATGTCATAATGTAACATTCCATTATGATGTCATAATGCAAAATTCCATTATGATGTCATAATGTAACATTCAATTATGATGTCATAATGTAACATCCCATTATGATGTCATAATGCAACATTCCATTATGATGTCATAATGTAATATCCCATTATGATGTCATAATGTAACATTCCATTATGATGTCATAATGCAAAATTCCATTATGATGTCATAATGCAACATTCCATTATGATGTCATAATGCAAAATTCCATTATGATGTCATAATGTAACATTCCATTATGATGTCATAATGTAACGTCCCATTATGATGTCATAATGCAAAATTCCATTATGATGTCATAATGTAACGTCCCATTATGATGTCATAATGCAAAATTCCATTATGATGTCATAATGTAACATTCCATTATGATGTCATAATGCAAAATTCCATTATGATGTCATAATGTAAAATTCCATTATGATGTCATAATGCAAAATTCCATTATGATGTCATAATGTAAAATTCCATTATGATGTCATATTGCAAAATTCCATTATGATGTCATAATGCAAAATTCCATTATGATGTCATAATGTAAAATTCCATTATGATGTCATAATGTAACATCCCATTATGATGTCATAATGCAAAATTCCATTATGATGTCATAATGTAACATTCCATTATGATGTCATAATGCAAAATTCCATTATGATGTCATAATGTAACATTCCATTATGATGTCATAATGCAAAATTCCATTATGATGTCATAATGTAACATCCCATTATGATGTCATAATGCAAATTTCCATTATGATGTCATAATGTAACATCCCATTATGATGTCATAATGCAAAAATTCCATTATGATGTCATAATGTAACATCCCATTATGATGTCATAATGCAAAATTCCATTATGATGTCATAATGCAACATTCCATTATGATGTCATAATGTAACATTCCATTATGATGTCATATTGCAACTTTCCATTATGATGTCATAATTCAAAATTCCATTATGATGTCATAATGTAACATTCCATTATGATGTCATAATGCAAAATTCCATTATGATGTCATAATGTAACATTCCATTATGATGTCATAATGCAAAATTCCATTATGATGTCATAATGTAACATTCCATTATGATGTCATAATGCAAAATTCCATTATGATGTCATAATGTAACATTCCATTATGATGTCATAATGCAAAATTCCATTATGATGTCATAATGTAACATTCCATTATGATGTCATAATGTAACGTCCCATTATGATGTCATAATGCAAAATTCCATTATGATGTCATAATGTAACGTCCCATTATGATGTCATAATGCAAAATTCCATTATGATGTCATAATGTAACATTCCATTATGATGTCATAATGCAAAATTCCATTATGATGTCATAATGTAAAATTCCATTATGATGTCATAATGCAAAATTCCATTATGATGTCATAATGTAAAATTCCATTATGATGTCATATTGCAAAATTCCATTATGATGTCATAATGCAAAATTCCATTATGATGTCATAATGTAAAATTCCATTATGATGTCATAATGTAACATCCCATTATGATGTCATAATGCAAAATTCCATTATGATGTCATAATGTAACATTCCATTATGATGTCATAATGCAAAATTCCATTATGATGTCATAATGCAATATTCCATTACGATGTCATAATGTAACATGCCATTATGATGTCATAATGCAACATTCCATTATGATGTCATAATGTAACATTCCATTATGATGTCATAATGCAACATTCGATTATGATGTCATAATGTAACATTCCATTATGATGTCATAATGCAACATTCGATTATGATGTCATAATGTAAAATTCCATTATGATGTCATAATGCAAAATTCCATTATGATGTCATAATGCAAAATTCCATTATGATGTCATAATGTAAAATTCCATTATGATGTCATAATGCAAAATTCCATTATGATGTCATAATGCAAAATTCCATTATGATGTCATATTGTAAAATTCCATTATGATGTCATAATGCAAAATTCCATTATGATGTCATAATGTAAAATTCCATTATGATGTCATAATGCAAAATTCCATTATGATGTCATAATGTAAAATTCCATTATGATGTCATAATGCAACATTCCATTATGATGTCATAATGCAAAATTCCATTATGATGTCATAATGCAAAATTCCATTATGATGTCATAATGTAACATTCCATTATGATGTCATAATGCAAAATTCCATTATGATGTCATAATGTAATATTCCATTATGATGTCATAATGCAAAATTCCATTATGATGTCATAATGTAACATTCAATTATGATGTCATAATGTAACATCCCATTATGATGTCATAATGCAACATTCCATTATGATGTCATAATGTAATATCCCATTATGATGTCATAATGTAACATTCCATTATGATGTCATAATGCAAAATTCCATTATGATGTCATAATGCAACATTCCATTATGATGTCATAATGCAAAATTCCATTATGATGTCATAATGTAACATTCCATTATGATGTCATAATGTAACGTCCCATTATGATGTCATAATGCAAAATTCCATTATGATGTCATAATGTAACGTCCCATTATGATGTCATAATGCAAAATTCCATTATGATGTCATAATGTAACATTCCATTATGATGTCATAATGCAAAATTCCATTATGATGTCATAATGTAACATTCCATTATGATGTCATAATGCAAAATTCCATTATGATGTCATAATGTAAAATTCCATTATGATGTCATATTGCAAAATTCCATTATGATGTCATAATGCAAAATTCCATTATGATGTCATAATGTAAAATTCCATTATGATGTCATAATGTAACATCCCATTATGATGTCATAATGCAAAATTCCATTATGATGTCATAATGTAACATTCCATTATGATGTCATAATGCAAAATTCCATTATGATGTCATAATGTAACATTCCATTATGATGTCATAATGCAAAATTCCATTATGATGTCATAATGTAACATCCCATTATGATGTCATAATGCAAAATTCCATTATGATGTCATAATGTAACATCCCATTATGATGTCATAATGCAAAAATTCCATTATGATGTCATAATGTAACATCCCATTATGATGTCATAATGCAAAATTCCATTATGATGTCATAATGCAACATTCCATTATGATGTCATAATGTAACATTCCATTATGATGTCATATTGCAACTTTCCATTATGACGTCATAATTCAAAATTCCATTATGATGTCATAATGTAACATTCCATTATGATGTCATAATGCAAAATTCCATTATGATGTCATAATGTAACATTCCATTATGATGTCATAATGCAAAATTCCATTATGATGTCATAATGTAACATTCCATTATGATGTCATAATGCAAAATTCCATTATGATGTCATAATGTAACATTCCATTATGATGTCATAATGCAAAATTCCATTATGATGTCATAATGCAACATTCCATTATGATGTCATAATGTAACGTCCCATTATGATGTCATAATGCAAAATTCCATTATGATGTCATAATGTAACATTCCATTATGATGTCATAATGCAAAATTCCATTATGATGTCATAATGTAACATTCAATTATGATGTCATAATGTAACATCCCATTATGATGTCATAATGCAACATTCCATTATGATGTCATAATGTAATATCCCATTATGATGTCATAATGTAACATTCCATTATGATGTCATAATGCAAAATTCCATTATGATGTCATAATGCAACATTCCATTATGATGTCATAATGCAAAATTCCATTATGATGTCATAATGTAACATTCCATTATGATGTCATAATGCAAAATTCCATTATGATGTCATAATGTAAAATTCCATTATGATGTCATAATGCAAAATTCCATTATGATGTCATAATGTAAAATTCCATTATGATGTCATATTGCAAAATTCCATTATGATGTCATAATGCAAAATTCCATTATGATGTCATAATGTAAAATTCCATTATGATGTCATAATGTAACATCCCATTATGATGTCATAATGCAAAATTCCATTATGATGTCATAATGTAACATTCCATTATGATGTCATAATGCAAAATTCCATTATGATGTCATAATGTAACATTTCATTATGATGTCATAATGCAAAATTCCATTATGATGTCATAATGTAACATTCCATTATGATGTCATAATGCAAAATTCCATTATGATGTCATAATGCAAAATTCCATTATGATGTAATAATGCAAAATTCCATTATGATGTCATAATGTAACATTCCATTATGATGTCATAATGCAAAATTCCATTATGATGTCATAATGTAACATTCCATTATGATGTCATAATGCAAAATTCCATTATGATGTCATAATGTAACATTCAATTATGATGTCATAATGTAACATCCCATTATGATGTCATAATGCAACATTCCATTATGATGTCATAATGTAATATCCCATTATGATGTCATAATGTAACATTCCATTATGATGTCATAATGCAAAATTCCATTATGATGTCATAATGCAACATTCCATTATGATGTCATAATGCAAAATTCCATTATGATGTCATAATGTAACATTCCATTATGATGTCATAATGTAACGTCCCATTATGATGTCATAATGCAAAATTCCATTATGATGTCATAATGTAACATTCCATTATGATGTCATAATGCAAAATTCCATTATGATGTCATAATGTAACATTCCATTATGATGTCATAATGCAAAATTCCATTATGATGTCATAATGTAAAATTCCATTATGATGTCATATTGCAAAATTCCATTATGATGTCATAATGCAAAATTCCATTATGATGTCATAATGTAAAATTCCATTATGATGTCATAATGTAACATCCCATTATGATGTCATAATGCAAAATTCCATTATGATGTCATAATGTAAAATTCCATTATGATGTCATAATGCAAAATTCCATTATGATGTCATAATGCAAAATTCCATTATGATGTCATAATGCAATATTCCATTACGATGTCATAATGTAACATGCCATTATGATGTCATAATGCAACATTCCATTATGATGTCATAATGTAACATTCCATTATGATGTCATAATGCAACATTCGATTATGATGTCATAATGTGAAATTCCATTATGTCATAATGCAAAATTCCATTATGTCATAATGCAAAATTCCATTATGATGTCATAATGCAAAATTCCATTATGATGTCATAACGTAAAATTCCATTATGATGTCATAATGCAAAATTCCATTATGATGTCATAATGCAAAATTCCATTATGATGTCATATTGTAAAATTCCATTATGATGTCATAATGCAAAATTCCATTATGATGTCATAATGTAAAATTCCATTATGATGTCATAATGCAAAATTCCATTATGATGTCATAATGTAAAATTCCATTATGATGTCATAATGCAAAATTCCATTATGATGTCATAATGCAAGATTCCATTATGATGTCATAATGTAACTATCCATTATGATGTCATAATGTAACATTCCGTTATGATGTCATAATGTAACATTCCATTATGATGTCATAATGCAAAATTCCATTATGATGTCATAATGTAACATTCCATTATGATGTCATAATGCAAAATTCCATTATGATGTCATAATGCAAAATTCCATTATGATGTAATAATGCAAAATTCCATTATGATGTCATAATGTAACATTCCATTATGATGTCATAATGCAAAATTCCATTATGATGTCATAATGTAACATTCCATTATGATGTCATAATGCAAAATTCCATTATGATGTCATAATGTAACATTCCATTATGATGTCATAATGCAAAATTCCATTATGATGTCATAATGTAACATTCAATTATGATCTCATAATGTAACATCCCATTATGATGTCATAATGCAACATTCCATTATGATGTCATAATGTAATATCCCATTATGATGTCATAATGTAACATTCCATTATGATGTCATAATGCAAAATTCCATTATGATGTCATAATGTAAAATTCCATTATGATGTCATAATGTAACATTCCATTATGATGTCACAATGCAAAATTCCATTATGATGTCATAATGTAACATTCCATTATGATGTCATAATGTGACATTCCATTATGATGTCATAATTTAACATTCCATTATGATGTCATAATGCAAAATTCCATTATGATGTCATAATGTAACATTCCATTATGATGTCATAATGCAAAATTCCATTATGATGTCATAATGTAACATTCCATTATGATGTCATAATGCAAAATTCCATTATGATGTCATAATGTAACATCCCATTATGATGTCATAATGCAAAATTCCATTATGATGTCATAATGTAACATCCCATTATGATGTCATAATGCAAAAATTCCATTATGATGTCATAATGTAACATCCCATTATGATGTCATAATGCAAAATTCCATTATGATGTCATAATGCAACATTCCATTATGATGTCATAATGTAACATTCCATTATGATGTCATATTGCAACTTTCCATTATGATGTCATAATTCAAAATTCCATTATGATGCCATAATGTAACATTCCATTATGATGTCATAATGCAAAATTCCATTATGATGTCATAATGTAACATTCCATTATGATGTCATAATGCAAAATTCCATTATGATGTCATAATGTAACATTCCATTATGATGTCATAATGCAAAATTCCATTATGATGTCATAATGTAACATTCCAATATGATGTCATAATGCAAAATTCCATTATGATGTCATAATGCAACATTCCATTATGATGTCATAATGCAAAATTCCATTATGATGTCATAATGCAACATTCCATTATGATGTCATAATGTAACATTCCATTATGATGTCATAATGCAACATTCCATTATGATGTCATAATGTAACATTCCATTATGATGTCATAATGCAACATTCCATTATGATGTCATAATGCAAAATTCTATTATGATGTCATAATGTAACATTCCATTATGATGTCATAATGCAAAATTCCATTATGATGTCATAATGTAACAGTCCATTATGATGTCATAATGCAAAATTCCATTATGATGTCATAATGTAACATTCCATTATGATGTCATAATGTAACGTCCCATTATGATGTCATAACGCAAAATTCCATTATGATGTCATAATGTAACATCCCATTTTGATGTCATAATGCAAAATTCCATTATGATGTCATAATGTAACATTCCATTATGATGTCATAATGCAAAATTCCATTATGATGTCATAATGTAAAATTCCATTATGATGTCATAATGCAAAATTCCATTATGATGTCATAATGTAAAATTCCATTATGATGTCATAATGTAACATTCCATTATGATGTCATAATGCAAAATTCCATTATGATGTCATAATGTAACATTCCATTATGATGTCATAATGCAAAATTCCATTATGATGTCATAATGTAACATTCCATTATGATGTCATAATGCAAAATTCCATTATGATGTCATAATGCAAAATTCCATTATGATGTCATAATGCAATATTCCATTACGATGTCATAATGTAACATGCCATTATGATGTCATAATGCAACATTCCATTATGATGTCATAATGTAACATTCCATTATGATGTCATAATGCAAAATTCCATTATGATGTCATAATGTAACATTCGATTATGATGTCATAATGCAAAATTCCATTATGATGTCATAATGTAACATTCCATTATGATGTCATAATGCAAAATTCCATTATGATGTCATAATGTAACATTCAATTATGATGGCATAATGTAACATCCCATTATGATGTCATAATGCAACATTCCATTATGATGTCATAATGTAATATCCCATTATGATGTCATAATGTAACATTCCATTATGATGTCATAATGCAAAATTCCATTATGATGTCATAATGTAACGTCCCATTATGATGTCATAATGCAAAATTCCATTATGATGTCATAATGTAACGTCCCATTATGATGTCATAATGCAAAATTCCATTATGATGTCATAATGTAACATTCCATTATGATGTCATAATGCAAAATTCCATTATGATGTCATAATGTAACATTCCATTATGATGTCATAATGCAAAATTCCATTATGATGTCATAATGTAAAATTCCATTATGATGTCATATTGCAAAATTCCATTATGATGTCATAATGCAAAATTCCATTATGATGTCATAATGTAACATTCCATTATGATGTCATAATGCAAAATTCCATTATGATGTCATAATGTAACATTCCATTATGATGTCATAATGCAAAATTCCATTATGATGTCATAATGTAACATCCCATTATGATGTCATAATGCAAAATTCCATTATGATGTCATAATGTAACATCCCATTATGATGTCATATTGCAAAATTCCATTATGATGTCATAATGCAAAATTCCATTATGATGACATAATGTAAAATTCCATTATGATGTCATAATGTAACATCCCATTATGATGTCATAATGCAAAATTCCATTATGATGTCATAATGTAACATTCCATTATGATGTCATAATGCAAAATTCCATTATGATGTCATAATGCAATATTCCATTACGATGTCATAATGTAACATGCCATTATGATGTCATAATGCAACATTCCATTACGATGTCATAATGTAACATTCCATTATGATGTCATAATGCAACATTCGATTATGATGTCATAATGTAAAATTCCATTATGATGTCATAATGCAAAATTCCATTATGATGTCATAATGCAAAATTCCATTATGATGTCATAATGTAAAATTCCATTATGATGTCATAATGCAAAATTCCATTATGATGTCATAATGCAAAATTCCATTATGATGTCATATTGTAAAATTCCATTATGATGTCATAATGCAAAATTCCATTATGATGTCATAATGTAAAATTCCATTATGATGTCATAATGCAAAATTCCATTATGATGTCATAATGTAAAATTCCATTATGATGTCATAATGCAACATTCCATTATGATGTCATAATGCAAGATTCCATTATGATGTCATAATGTAACTATCCATTATGATGTCATAATGTAACATTCCATTATGATGTCATAATGTAACATTCCATTATGATGTCATAATGCAAAATTCCATTATGATGTCATAATGTAACATTCCATTATGATGTCATAATGCAAAATTCCATTATGATGTCATAATGCAAAATTCCATTATGATGTCATAATGCAAAATTCCATTATGATGTCATAATGTAACATTCCATTATGATGTCATAATGCAAAATTCCATTATGATGTCATAATGTAATATTCCATTATGATGTCATAATGCAAAATTCCATTATGATGTCATAATGTAACATTCCATTATGATGTCATAATGCAAAATTCCATTATGATGTCATAATGTAACATTCAATTATGATGTCATAATGTAACATCCCATTATGATGTCATAATGCAACATTCCATTATGATGTCATAATGTAATATCCCATTATGATGTCATAATGTAACATTCCATTATGATGTCATAATGCAAAATTCCATTATGATGTCATAATGCAACATTCCATTATGATGTCATAATGCAAAATTCCATTATGATGTCATAATGTAACATTCCATTATGATGTCATAATGTAACGTCCCATTATGATGTCATAATGCAAAATTCCATTATGATGTCATAATGTAACGTCCCATTATGATGTCATAATGCAAAATTCCATTATGATGTCATAATGTAAAATTCCATTATGATGTCATAATGCAAAATTCCATTATGATGTCATAATGTAAAATTCCATTATGATGTCATATTGCAAAATTCCATTATGATGTCATAATGCAAAATGCCATTATGATGTCATAATGTAAAATTCCATTATGATGTCATAATGTAACATCCCATTATGATGTCATAATGCAAAATTCCATTATGATGTCATAATGTAACATTCCATTATGATGTCATAATGCAAAATTCCATTATGATGTCATAATGTAACATTCCATTATGATGTCATAATGCAAAATTCCATTATGATGTCATAATGTAACATCCCATTATGATGTCATAATGCAAATTTCCATTATGATGTCATAATGTAACATCCCATTATGATGTCATAATGCAAAAATTCCATTATGATGTCATAATGTAACATCCCATTATGATGTCATAATGCAAAATTCCATTATGATGTCATAATGCAACATTCCATTATGATGTCATAATGTAACATTCCATTATGATGTCATATTGCAACTTTCCATTATGATGTCATAATTCAAAATTCCATTATGATGTCATAATGTAACATTCCATTATGATGTCATAATGCAAAATTCCATTATGATGTCATAATGTAACATTCCATTATGATGTCATAATGCAAAATTCCATTATGATGTCATAATGTAACATTCCATTATGATGTCATAATGCAAAATTCCATTATGATGTCATAATGTAACATTCCATTATGATGTCATAATGCAAAATTCCATTATGATGTCATAATGTAACATTCCATTATGATGTCATAATGTAACGTCCCATTATGATGTCATAATGCAAAATTCCATTATGATGTCATAATGTAACGTCCCATTATGATGTCATAATGCAAAATTCCATTATGATGTCATAATGTAACATTCCATTATGATGTCATAATGCAAAATTCCATTATGATGTCATAATGTAAAATTCCATTATGATGTCATAATGCAAAATTCCATTATGATGTCATAATGTAAAATTCCATTATGATGTCATATTGCAAAATTCCATTATGATGTCATAATGCAAAATTCCATTATGATGTCATAATGTAAAATTCCATTATGATGTCATAATGTAACATCCCATTATGATGTCATAATGCAAAATTCCATTATGATGTCATAATGTAACATTCCATTATGATGTCATAATGCAAAATTCCATTATGATGTCATAATGCAATATTCCATTACGATGTCATAATGTAACATGCCATTATGATGTCATAATGCAACATTCCATTATGATGTCATAATGTAACATTCCATTATGATGTCATAATGCAACATTCGATTATGATGTCATAATGTAAAATTCCATTATGATGTCATAATGCAAAATTCCATTATGATGTCATAATGCAAAATTCCATTATGATGTCATAATGTAAACTTCCATTATGATGTCATAATGCAAAATTCCATTATGATGTCATAATGCAAAATTCCATTATGATGTCATATTGTAAAATTCCATTATGATGTCATAATGCAAAATTCCATTATGATGTCATAATGTAAAATTCCATTATGATGTCATAATGCAAAATTCCATTATGATGTCATAATGTAAAATTCCATTATGATGTCATAATGCAACATTCCATTATGATGTCATAATGCAAGATTCCATTATGATGTCATAATGTAACTATCCATTATGATGTCATAATGTAACATTCCATTATGATGTCATAATGTAACATTCCATTATGATGTCATAATGCAAAATTCCATTATGATGTCATAATGTAACATTCCATTATGATGTCATAATGCAAAATTCCATTATGATGTAATAATGCAAAATTCCATTATGATGTCATAATGTAACATTCCATTATGATGTCATAATGCAAAATTCCATTATGATGTCATAATGTAACATTCCATTATGATGTCATAATGCAAAATTCCATTATGATGTCATAATGTAACATTCCATTATGATGTCATAATGCAAAATTCCATTATGATGTCATAATGTAACATTCAATTATGATGTCATAATGTAACATCCCATTATGATGTCATAATGCAACATTCCATTATGATGTCATAATGTAATATCCCATTATGATGTCATAATGTAACATTCCATTATTATGTCATAATGCAAAATTCCATTATGATGTCATAATGCAACATTCCATTATGATGTCATAATGCAAAATTCCATTATGATGTCATAATGTAACATTCCATTATGATGTCATAATGTAACGTCCCATTATGATGTCATAATGCAAAATTCCATTATGATGTCATAATGCAAAATTCCATTATGATGTCATAATGTAACGTCCCATTATGATGTCATAATGCAAAATTCCATTATGATGTCATAATGTAACATTCCATTATGATGTCATAATGCAAAATTCCATTATGATGTCATAATGTAACATTCCATTATGATGTCATAATGCAAAATTCCATTATGATGTCATAATGTAAAATTCCATTATGATGTCATAATGCAAAATTCCATTATGATGTCATAATGTAACATTCCATTATGATGTCATAATGCAAAATTCCATTATGATGTCATAATGTAACATTCCATTATGATGTCATAATGCAAAATTCCATTATGATGTCATAATGTAACATTCCATTATGATGTCATAATGCAAAATTCCATTATGATGTCATAATGCAAAATTCCATTATGATGTCATAATGCAATATTCCATTACGATGTCATAATGTAACATGCCATTATGATGTCATAATGCAACATTCCATTACGATGTCATAATGTAACATTCCATTATGATGTCATAATGCAAAATTCCATTATGATGTCATAATGTAACATTCCATTATGATGTCATAATGCAAAATTCCATTATGATGTCATAATGTAACATTCCATTATGATGTCATAATGCAAAATTCCATTATGATGTCATAATGTAACATTCAATTATGATGTCATAATGTAACATCCCATTATGATGTCATAATGCAACATTCCATTATGATGTCATAATGTAATATCCCATTATGATGTCATAATGTAACATTCCATTATGATGTCATAATGCAAAATTCCATTATGATGTCATAATGTAACGTCCCATTATGATGTCATAATGCAAAATTCCATTATGATGTCATAATGTAACGTCCCATTATGATGTCATAATGCAAAATTCCATTATGATGTCATAATGTAACATTCCATTATGATGTCATAATGCAAAATTCCATTATGATGTCATAATGTAACATTCCATTATGATGTCATAATGCAAAATTCCATTATGATGTCATAATGTAAAATTCCATTATGATGTCATATTGCAAAATTCCATTATGATGTCATAATGCAAAATTCCATTATGATGTCATAATGTAACATTCCATTATGATGTCATAATGCAAAATTCCATTATGATGTCATAATGTAACATTCCATTATGATGTCATAATGCAAAATTCCATTATGATGTCATAATGTAACATCCCATTATGATGTCATAATGCAAAATTCCATTATGATGTCATAATGTAACATCCCATTATGATGTCATATTGCAAAATTCCATTATGATGTCATAATGCAAAATTCCATTATGATGACATAATGTAAAATTCCATTATGATGTCATAATGTAACATCCCATTATGATGTCATAATGCAAAATTCCATTATGATGTCATAATGTAACATTCCATTATGATGTCATAATGCAAAATTCCATTATGATGTCATAATGCAATATTCCATTACGATGTCATAATGTAACATGCCATTATGATGTCATAATGCAACATTCCATTACGATGTCATAATGTAACATTCCATTATGATGTCATAATGCAACATTCGATTATGATGTCATAATGTAAAATTCCATTATGATGTCATAATGCAAAATTCCATTATGATGTCATAATGCAAAATTCCATTATGATGTCATAATGTAAAATTCCATTATGATGTCATAATGCAAAATTCCATTATGATGTCATAATGCAAAATTCCATTATGATGTCATATTGTAAAATTCCATTATGATGTCATAATGCAAAATTCCATTATGATGTCATAATGTAAAATTCCATTATGATGTCATAATGCAAAATTCCATTATGATGTCATAATGTAAAATTCCATTATGATGTCATAATGCAACATTCCATTATGATGTCATAATGCAAGATTCCATTATGATGTCATAATGTAACTATCCATTATGATGTCATAATGTAACATTCCATTATGATGTCATAATGTAACATTCCATTATGATGTCATAATGCAAAATTCCATTATGATGTCATAATGTAACATTCCATTATGATGTCATAATGCAAAATTCCATTATGATGTCATAATGCAAAATTCCATTATTATGTCATAATGCAAAATTCCATTATGATGTCATAATGTAACATTCCATTATGATGTCATAATGCAAAATTCCATTATGATGTCATAATGTAATATTCCATTATGATGTCATAATGCAAAATTCCATTATGATGTCATAATGTAACATTCCATTATGATGTCATAATGCAAAATTCCATTATGATGTCATAATGTAACATTCAATTATGATGTCATAATGTAACATCCCATTATGATGTCATAATGCAACATTCCATTATGATGTCATAATGTAATATCCCATTATGATGTCATAATGTAACATTCCATTATGATATCATAATGCAAAATTCCATTATGATGTCATAATGCAACATTCCATTATGATGTCATAATGCAAAATTCCATTATGATGTCATAATGTAACATTCCATTATGATGTCATAATGTAACGTCCCATTATGATGTCATAATGCAAAATTCCATTATGATGTCATAATGTAACGTCCCATTATGATGTCATAATGCAAAATTCCATTATGATGTCATAATGTAAAATTCCATTATGATGTCATAATGCAAAATTCCATTATGATGTCATAATGTAAAATTCCATTATGATGTCATATTGCAAAATTCCATTATGATGTCATAATGCAAAATGCCATTATGATGTCATAATGTAAAATTCCATTATGATGTCATAATGTAACATCCCATTATGATGTCATAATGCAAAATTCCATTATGATGTCATAATGTAACATTCCATTATGATGTCATAATGCAAAATTCCATTATGATGTCATAATGTAACATTCCATTATGATGTCATAATGCAAAATTCCATTATGATGTCATAATGTAACATCCCATTATGATGTCATAATGCAAATTTCCATTATGATGTCATAATGTAACATCCCATTATGATGTCATAATGCAAAAATTCCATTATGATGTCATAATGTAACATCCCATTATGATGTCATAATGCAAAATTCCATTATGATGTCATAATGCAACATTCCATTATGATGTCATAATGTAACATTCCATTATGATGTCATATTGCAACTTTCCATTATGATGTCATAATTCAAAATTCCATTATGATGTCATAATGTAACATTCCATTATGATGTCATAATGCAAAATTCCATTATGATGTCATAATGTAACATTCCATTATGATGTCATAATGCAAAATTCCATTATGATGTCATAATGTAACATTCCATTATGATGTCATAATGCAAAATTCCATTATGATGTCATAATGTAACATTCCATTATGATGTCATAATGCAAAATTCCATTATGATGTCATAATGTAACATTCCATTATGATGTCATAATGTAACGTCCCATTATGATGTCATAATGCAAAATTCCATTATGATGTCATAATGTAACGTCCCATTATGATGTCATAATGCAAAATTCCATTATGATGTCATAATGTAACATTCCATTATGATGTCATAATGCAAAATTCCATTATGATGTCATAATGTAAAATTCCATTATGATGTCATAATGCAAAATTCCATTATGATGTCATAATGTAAAATTCCATTATGATGTCATATTGCAAAATTCCATTATGATGTCATAATGCAAAATTCCATTATGATGTCATAATGTAAAATTCCATTATGATGTCATAATGTAACATCCCATTATGATGTCATAATGCAAAATTCCATTATGATGTCATAATGTAACATTCCATTATGATGTCATAATGCAAAATTCCATTATGATGTCATAATGCAATATTCCATTACGATGTCATAATGTAACATGCCATTATGATGTCATAATGCAACATTCCATTATGATGTCATAATGTAACATTCCATTATGATGTCATAATGCAACATTCGATTATGATGTCATAATGTAAAATTCCATTATGATGTCATAATGCAAAATTCCATTATGATGTCATAATGCAAAATTCCATTATGATGTCATAATGTAAACTTCCATTATGATGTCATAATGCAAAATTCCATTATGATGTCATAATGCAAAATTCCATTATGATGTCATATTGTAAAATTCCATTATGATGTCATAATGCAAAATTCCATTATGATGTCATAATGTAAAATTCCATTATGATGTCATAATGCAAAATTCCATTATGATGTCATAATGTAAAATTCCATTATGATGTCATAATGCAACATTCCATTATGATGTCATAATGCAAGATTCCATTATGATGTCATAATGTAACTATCCATTATGATGTCATAATGTAACATTCCATTATGATGTCATAATGTAACATTCCATTATGATGTCATAATGCAAAATTCCATTATGATGTCATAATGTAACATTCCATTATGATGTCATAATGCAAAATTCCATTATGATGTAATAATGCAAAATTCCATTATGATGTCATAATGTAACATTCCATTATGATGTCATAATGCAAAATTCCATTATGATGTCATAATGTAACATTCCATTATGATGTCATAATGCAAAATTCCATTATGATGTCATAATGTAACATTCCATTATGATGTCATAATGCAAAATTCCATTATGATGTCATAATGTAACATTCAATTATGATGTCATAATGTAACATCCCATTATGATGTCATAATGCAACATTCCATTATGATGTCATAATGTAATATCCCATTATGATGTCATAATGTAACATTCCATTATGATGTCATAATGCAAAATTCCATTATGATGTCATAATGCAACATTCCATTATGATGTCATAATGCAAAATTCCATTATGATGTCATAATGTAACATTCCATTATGATGTCATAATGTAACGTCCCATTATGATGTCATAATGCAAAATTCCATTATGATGTCATAATGTAACGTCCCATTATGATGTCATAATGCAAAATTCCATTATGATGTCATAATGTAACATTCCATTATGATGTCATAATGCAAAATTCCATTATGATGTCATAATGTAACATTCCATTATGATGTCATAATGCAAAATTCCATTATGATGTCATAATGTAAAATTCCATTATGATGTCATAATGCAAAATTCCATTATGATGTCATAATGTAACATTCCATTATGATGTCATAATGCAAAATTCCATTATGATGTCATAATGTAACATTCCATTATGATGTCATAATGCAAAATTCCATTATGATGTCATAATGTAACATTCCATTATGATGTCATAATGCAAAATTCCATTATGATGTAATAATGCAAAATTCCATTATGATGTCATAATGTAACATTCCATTATGATGTCATAATGCAAAATTCCATTATGATGTCATAATGTAACATTCCATTATGATGTCATAATGTAACGTCCCATTATGATGTCATAATGCAAAATTCCATTATGATGTCATAATGTAACATTCGATTATGATGTCATAATGCAAAATTCCATTATGATGTCATAATGTAACATTCCATTATGATGTCATAATGCAAAATTCCATTATGATGTCATAATGTAACATTCAATTATGATGTCATAATGTAACATCCCATTATGATGTCATAATGCAACATTCCATTATGATGTCATAATGTAATATCCCATTATGATGTCATAATGTAACATTCCATTATGATGTCATAATGCAAAATTCCATTATGATGTCATAATGTAACGTCCCATTATGATGTCATAATGCAAAATTCCATTATGATGTCATAATGTAACGTCCCATTATGATGTCATAATGCAAAATTCCATTATGATGTCATAATGTAACATTCCATTATGATGTCATAATGCAAAATTCCATTATGATGTCATAATGTAACATTCCATTATGATGTCATAATGCAAAATTCCATTATGATGTCATAATGTAAAATTCCATTATGATGTCATATTGCAAAATTCCATTATGATGTCATAATGCAAAATTCCATTATGATGTCATAATGTAACATTCCATTATGATGTCATAATGCAAAATTCCATTATGATGTCATAATGTAACATTCCATTATGATGTCATAATGCAAAATTCCATTATGATGTCATAATGTAACATCCCATTATGATGTCATAATGCAAAATTCCATTATGATGTCATAATGTAACATCCCATTATGATGTCATATTGCAAAATTCCATTATGATGTCATAATGCAAAATTCCATTATGATGACATAATGTAAAATTCCATTATGATGTCATAATGTAACATCCCATTATGATGTCATAATGCAAAATTCCATTATGATGTCATAATGTAACATTCCATTATGATGTCATAATGCAAAATTCCATTATGATGTCATAATGCAATATTCCATTACGATGTCATAATGTAACATGCCATTATGATGTCATAATGCAACATTCCATTACGATGTCATAATGTAACATTCCATTATGATGTCATAATGCAACATTCGATTATGATGTCATAATGTAAAATTCCATTATGATGTCATAATGCAAAATTCCATTATGATGTCATAATGCAAAATTCCATTATGATGTCATAATGTAAAATTCCATTATGATGTCATAATGCAAAATTCCATTATGATGTCATAATGCAAAATTCCATTATGATGTCATATTGTAAAATTCCATTATGATGTCATAATGCAAAATTCCATTATGATGTCATAATGTAAAATTCCATTATGATGTCATAATGCAAAATTCCATTATGATGTCATAATGTAAAATTCCATTATGATGTCATAATGCAACATTCCATTATGATGTCATAATGCAAGATTCCATTATGATGTCATAATGTAACTATCCATTATGATGTCATAATGTAACATTCCATTATGATGTCATAATGTAACATTCCATTATGATGTCATAATGCAAAATTCCATTATGATGTCATAATGTAACATTCCATTATGATGTCATAATGCAAAATTCCATTATGATGTCATAATGCAAAATTCCATTATGATGTCATAATGCAAAATTCCATTATGATGTCATAATGTAACATTCCATTATGATGTCATAATGCAAAATTCCATTATGATGTCATAATGTAACATTCCATTATGATGTCATAATGCAAAATTCCATTATGATGTCATAATGTAATATTCCATTATGATGTCATAATGCAAAATTCCATTATGATGTCATAATGTAACATTCCATTATGATGTCATAATGCAAAATTCCATTATGATGTCATAATGTAACATTCAATTATGATGTCATAATGTAACATCCCATTATGATGTCATAATGCAACATTCCATTATGATGTCATAATGTAATATCCCATTATGATGTCATAATGTAACATTCCATTATGATGTCATAATGCAAAATTCCATTATGATGTCATAATGCAACATTCCATTATGATGTCATAATGCAAAATTCCATTATGATGTCATAATGTAACATTCCATTATGATGTCATAATGTAACGTCCCATTATGATGTCATAATGCAAAATTCCATTATGATGTCATAATGTAACGTCCCATTATGATGTCATAATGCAAAATTCCATTATGATGTCATAATGTAAAATTCCATTATGATGTCATAATGCAAAATTCCATTATGATGTCATAATGTAAAATTCCATTATGATGTCATATTGCAAAATTCCATTATGATGTCATAATGCAAAATTCCATTATGATGTCATAATGTAAAATTCCATTATGATGTCATAATGTAACATCCCATTATGATGTCATAATGCAAAATTCCATTATGATGTCATAATGTAACATTCCATTATGATGTCATAATGCAAAATTCCATTATGATGTCATAATGTAACATTCCATTATGATGTCATAATGCAAAATTCCATTATGATGTCATAATGTAACATCCCATTATGATGTCATAATGCAAATTTCCATTATGATGTCATAATGTAACATCCCATTATGATGTCATAATGCAAAAATTCCATTATGATGTCATAATGTAACATCCCATTATGATGTCATAATGCAAAATTCCATTATGATGTCATAATGCAACATTCCATTATGATGTCATAATGTAACATTCCATTATGATGTCATATTGCAACTTTCCATTATGATGTCATAATTCAAAATTCCATTATGATGTCATAATGTAACATTCCATTATGATGTCATAATGCAAAATTCCATTATGATGTCATAATGTAACATTCCATTATGATGTCATAATGCAAAATTCCATTATGATGTCATAATGTAACATTCCATTATGATGTCATAATGCAAAATTCCATTATGATGTCATAATGTAACATTCCATTATGATGTCATAATGCAAAATTCCATTATGATGTCATAATGTAACATTCCATTATGATGTCATAATGTAACGTCACATTATGATGTCATAATGCAAAATTCCATTATGATGTCATAATGTAACGTCCCATTATGATGTCATAATGCAAAATTCCATTATGATGTCATAATGTAACATTCCATTATGATGTCATAATGCAAAATTCCATTATGATGTCATAATGTAAAATTCCATTATGATGTCATAATGCAAAATTCCATTATGATGTCATAATGTAAAATTCCATTATGATGTCATATTGCAAAATTCCATTATGATGTCATAATGCAAAATTCCATTATGATGTCATAATGTAAAATTCCATTATGATGTCATAATGTAACATCCCATTATGATGTCATAATGCAAAATTCCATTATGATGTCATAATGTAACATTCCATTATGATGTCATAATGCAAAATTCCATTATGATGTCATAATGCAATATTCCATTACGATGTCATAATGTAACATGCCATTATGATGTCATAATGCAACATTCCATTATGATGTCATAATGTAACATTCCATTATGATGTCATAATGCAACATTCGATTATGATGTCATAATGTAAAATTCCATTATGATGTCATAATGCAAAATTCCATTATGATGTCATAATGCAAAATTCCATTATGATGTCATAATGTAAAATTCCATTATGATGTCATAATGCAAAATTCCATTATGATGTCATAATGCAAAATTCCATTATGATGTCATATTGTAAAATTCCATTATGATGTCATAATGCAAAATTCCATTATGATGTCATAATGTAAAATTCCATTATGATGTCATAATGCAAAATTCCATTATGATGTCATAATGTAAAATTCCATTATGATGTCATAATGCAACATTCCATTATGATGTCATAATGCAAGATTCCATTATGATGTCATAATGTAACTATCCATTATGATGTCATAATGTAACATTCCATTATGATGTCATAATGTAACATTCCATTATGATGTCATAATGCAAAATTCCATTATGATGTCATAATGTAACATTCCATTATGATGTCATAATGCAAAATTCCATTATGATGTAATAATGCAAAATTCCATTATGATGTCATAATGTAACATTCCATTATGATGTCATAATGCAAAATTCCATTATGATGTCATAATGTAACATTCCATTATGATGTCATAATGCAAAATTCCATTATGATGTCATAATGTAACATTCCATTATGATGTCATAATGCAAAATTCCATTATGATGTCATAATGTAACATTCAATTATGATGTCATAATGTAACATCCCATTATGATGTCATAATGCAACATTCCATTATGATGTCATAATGTAATATCCCATTATGATGTCATAATGTAACATTCCATTATGATGTCATAATGCAAAATTCCATTATGATGTCATAATGCAACATTCCATTATGATGTCATAATGCAAAATTCCATTATGATGTCATAATGTAACATTCCATTATGATGTCATAATGTAACGTCCCATTATGATGTCATAATGCAAAATTCCATTATGATGTCATAATGTAACGTCCCATTATGATGTCATAATGCAAAATTCCATTATGATGTCATAATGTAACATTCCATTATGATGTCATAATGCAAAATTCCATTATGATGTCATAATGTAACATTCCATTATGATGTCATAATGCAAAATTCCATTATGATGTCATAATGTAAAATTCCATTATGATGTCATATTGCAAAATTCCATTATGATGTCATAATGCAAAATTCCATTATGATGTCATAATGTAAAATTCCATTATGATGTCATAATGTAACATCCCATTATGATGTCATAATGCAAAATTCCATTATGATGTCATAATGTAACATTCCATTATGATGTCATAATGCAAAATTCCATTATGATGTCATAATGTAACATTCCATTATGATGTCATAATGCAAAATTCCATTATGATGTCATAATGTAACATCCCATTATGATGTCATAATGCAAAATTCCATTATGATGTCATAATGTAACATCCCATTATGATGTCATAATGCAAAATTCCATTATGATGTCATAATGTAACATCCCATTATGATGTCATAATGCAAAATTCCATTATGATGTCATAATGTAACATCCCATTATGATGTCATAATGCAAAAATTCCATTATGATGTCATAATGTAACATCCCATTATGATGTCATAATGCAAAATTCCATTATGATGTCATAATGCAACATTCCATTATGATGTCATAATGTAACATTCCATTATGATGTCATATTGCAACTTTCCATTATGATGTCATAATTCAAAATTCCATTATGATGTCATAATGTAACATTCCATTATGATGTCATAATGCAAAATTCCATTATGATGTCATAATGTAACATTCCATTATGATGTCATAATGCAAAATTCCATTATGATGTCATAATGTAACATTCCATTATGATGTCATAATGCAAAATTCCATTATGATGTCATAATGTAACATTCCATTATGATGTCATAATGCAAAATTCCATTATGATGTCATAATGCAACATTCCATTATGATGTCATAATGTAACGTCCCATTATGATGTCATAATGCAAAATTCCATTATGATGTCATAATGTAACATTCCATTATGATGTCATAATGCAAAATTCCATTATGATGTCATAATGTAACATTCAATTATGATGTCATAATGTAACATCCCATTATGATGTCATAATGCAACATTCCATTATGATGTCATAATGTAATATCCCATTATGATGTCATAATGTAACATTCCATTATGATGTCATAATGCAAAATTCCATTATGATGTCATAATGCAACATTCCATTATGATGTCATAATGCAAAATTCCATTATGATGTCATAATGTAACATTCCATTATGATGTCATAATGCAAAATTCCATTATGATGTCATAATGTAAAATTCCATTATGATGTCATAATGCAAAATTCCATTATGATGTCATAATGTAAAATTCCATTATGATGTCATATTGCAAAATTCCATTATGATGTCATAATGCAAAATTCCATTATGATGTCATAATGTAAAATTCCATTATGATGTCATAATGTAACATCCCATTATGATGTCATAATGCAAAATTCCATTATGATGTCATAATGTAACATTCCATTATGATGTCATAATGCAAAATTCCATTATGATGTCATAATGTAACATTCCATTATGATGTCATAATGCAAAATTCCATTATGATGTCATAATGTAACATTCCATTATGATGTCATAATGCAAAATTCCATTATGATGTCATAATGCAAAATTCCATTATGATGTAATAATGCAAAATTCCATTATGATGTCATAATGTAACATTCCATTATGATGTCATAATGCAAAATTCCATTATGATGTCATAATGTAACATTCCATTATGATGTCATAATGCAAAATTCCATTATGATGTCATAATGTAACATTCCATTATGATGTCATAATGCAAAATTCCATTATGATGTCATAATGTAACATTCAATTATGATGTCATAATGTAACATCCCATTATGATGTCATAATGCAACATTCCATTATGATGTCATAATGTAATATCCCATTATGATGTCATAATGTAACATTCCATTATGATGTCATAATGCAAAATTCCATTATGATGTCATAATGCAACATTCCATTATGATGTCATAATGCAAAATTCCATTATGATGTCATAATGTAACATTCCATTATGATGTCATAATGTAACGTCCCATTATGATGTCATAATGCAAAATTCCATTATGATGTCATAATGTAACGTCCCATTATGATGTCATAATGCAAAATTCCATTATGATGTCATAATGTAACATTCCATTATGATGTCATAATGCAAAATTCCATTATGATGTCATAATGTAACATTCCATTATGATGTCATAATGCAAAATTCCATTATGATGTCATAATGTAAAATTCCATTATGATGTCATATTGCAAAATTCCATTATGATGTCATAATGCAAAATTCCATTATGATGTCATAATGTAAAATTCCATTATGATGTCATAATGTAACATCCCATTATGATGTCATAATGCAAAATTCCATTATGATGTCATAATGTAACATTCCATTATGATGTCATAATGCAAAATTCCATTATGATGTCATAATGCAATATTCCATTACGATGTCATAATGTAACATGCCATTATGATGTCATAATGCAACATTCCATTATGATGTCATAATGTAACATTCCATTATGATGTCATAATGCAACATTCCATTATGATGTCATAATGTAAAATTCCATTATGATGTCATAATGCAAAATTCCATTATGATGTCATAATGCAAAATTCCATTATGATGTCATAATGTAAAATTCCATTATGATGTCATAATGCAAAATTCCATTATGATGTCATAATGCAAAATTCCATTATGATGTCATATTGTAAAATTCCATTATGATGTCATAATGCAAAATTCCATTATGATGTCATAATGTAAAATTCCATTATGATGTCATAATGCAAAATTCCATTATGATGTCATAATGTAAAATTCCATTATGATGTCATAATGCAAAATTCCATTATGATGTCATAATGCAAGATTCCATTATGATGTCATAATGTAACTATCCATTATGATGTCATAATGTAACATTCCGTTATGATGTCATAATGTAACATTCCATTATGATGTCATAATGCAAAATTCCATTATGATGTCATAATGTAACATTCCATTATGATGTCATAATGCAAAATTCCATTATGATGTCATAATGCAAAATTCCATTATGATGTAATAATGCAAAATTCCATTATGATGTCATAATGTAACATTCCATTATGATGTCATAATGCAAAATTCCATTATGATGTCATAATGTAACATTCCATTATGATGTCATAATGCAAAATTCCATTATGATGTCATAATGTAACATTCCATTATGATGTCATAATGCAAAATTCCATTATGATGTCATAATGTAACATTCAATTATGATCTCATAATGTAACATCCCATTATGATGTCATAATGCAACATTCCATTATGATGTCATAATGTAATATCCCATTATGATGTCATAATGTAACATTCCATTATGATGTCATAATGCAAAATTCCATTATGATGTCATAATGTAAAATTCCATTATGATGTCATAATGTAACATTCCATTATGATGTCACAATGCAAAATTCCATTATGATGTCATAATGTAACATTCCATTATGATGTCATAATGTGACATTCCATTATGATGTCATAATTTAACATTCCATTATGATGTCATAATGCAAAATTCCATTATGATGTCATAATGTAACATTCCATTATGATGTCATAATGCAAAATTCCATTATGATGTCATAATGTAACATTCCATTATGATGTCATAATGCAAAATTCCATTATGATGTCATAATGTAACATCCCATTATGATGTCATAATGCAAAATTCCATTATGATGTCATAATGTAACATCCCATTATGATGTCATAATGCAAAAATTCCATTATGATGTCATAATGTAACATCCCATTATGATGTCATAATGCAAAATTCCATTATGATGTCATAATGCAACATTCCATTATGATGTCATAATGTAACATTCCATTATGATGTCATATTGCAACTTTCCATTATGATGTCATAATTCAAAATTCCATTATGATGCCATAATGTAACATTCCATTATGATGTCATAATGCAAAATTCCATTATGATGTCATAATGTAACATTCCATTATGATGTCATAATGCAAAATTCCATTATGATGTCATAATGTAACATTCCATTATGATGTCATAATGCAAAATTCCATTATGATGTCATAATGTAACATTCCAATATGATGTCATAATGCAAAATTCCATTATGATGTCATAATGTAACATTCCAATATGATGTCATAATGCAAAATTCCATTATGATGTCATAATGCAACATTCCATTATGATGTCATAATGTAACATTCCATTATGATGTCATAATGCAACATTCCATTATGATGTCATAATGTAACATTCCATTATGATGTCATAATGCAACATTCCATTATGATGTCATAATGCAAAATTCTATTATGATGTCATAATGTAACATTCCATTATGATGTCATAATGCAAAATTCCATTATGATGTCATAATGTAACAGTCCATTATGATGTCATAATGCAAAATTCCATTATGATGTCATAATGTAACATTCCATTATGATGTCATAATGTAACGTCCCATTATGATGTCATAACGCAAAATTCCATTATGATGTCATAATGTAACGTCCCATTTTGATGTCATAACGCAAAATTCCATTATGATGTCATAATGTAACGTCCCATTTTGATGTCATAACGCAAAATTCCATTATGATGTCATAATGTAACGTCCCATTTTGATGTCATAATGCAAAATTCCATTATGATGTCATAATGTAACATTCCATTATGATGTCATAATGCAAAATTCCATTATGATGTCATAATGTAAAATTCCATTATGATGTCATAATGTAACATTCCATTATGATGTCATAATGCAAAATTCCATTATGATGTCATAATGTAACATTCCATTATGATGTCATAATGCAAAATTCCATTATGATGTCATAATGCAAAATTCCATTATGATGTCATAATGCAATATTCCATTACGATGTCATAATGTAACATGCCATTATGATGTCATAATGCAACATTCCATTATGATGTCATAATGTAACATTCCATTATGATGTCATAATGCAAAATTCCATTATGATGTCATAATGTAACATTCGATTATGATGTCATAATGCAAAATTCCATTATGATGTCATAATGTAACATTCCATTATGATGTCATAATGCAAAATTCCATTATGATGTCATAATGTAACATTCAATTATGATGTCATAATGTAACATCCCATTATGATGTCATAATGCAACATTCCATTATGATGTCATAATGTAATATCCCATTATGATGTCATAATGTAACATTCCATTATGATGTCATAATGCAAAATTCCATTATGATGTCATAATGTAACATTCCATTATGATGTCATAATGCAAAATTCCATTATGATGTCATAATGCAAAATTCCATTATGATGTCATAATGCAATATTCCATTACGATGTCATAATGTAACATTCCATTATGATGTCATAATGCAAAATTCCATTATGATGTCATAATGTAACGTCCCATTATGATGTCATAATGCAAAATTCCATTATGATGTCATAATGTAACGTCCCATTATGATGTCATAATGCAAAATTCCATTATGATGTCATAATGTAACGTCCCATTATGATGTCATAATGCAAAATTCCATTATGATGTCATAATGTAACATTCCATTATGATGTCATAATGCAAAATTCCATTATGATGTCATAATGTAACATTCCATTATGATGTCATAATGCAAAATTCCATTATGATGTCATAATGTAAAATTCCATTATGATGTCATATTGCAAAATTCCATTATGATGTCATAATGCAAAATTCCATTATGATGTCATAATGTAACATTCCATTATGATGTCATAATGCAAAATTCCATTATGATGTCATAATGTAACATTCCATTATGATGTCATAATGCAAAATTCCATTATGATGTCATAATGTAACATCCCATTATGATGTCATAATGCAAAATTCCATTATGATGTCATAATGTAACATCCCATTATGATGTCATAATGCAAAAATTCCATTATGATGTCATAATGTAACATCCCATTATGATGTCATAATGCAAAATTCCATTATGATGTCATAATGTAACATTCCATTATGATGTCATATTGCAACTTTCCATTATGATGTCATAATTCAAAATTCCATTATGATGTCATAATGTAACATTCCATTATGATGTCATTTTGCAAAATTCCATTATGATGTCATAATGTAACATTCCATTATGATGTCATAATGCAAAATTCCATTATGATGTCATAATGTAACATTCCATTATGATGTCATAATGCAAAATTCCATTATGATGTCATAATGTAACATTCCATTATGATGTCATAATGCAAAATTCCATTATGATGTCATAATGCAACATTCCATTATGATGTCATAATGCAAAATTCCATTATGATGTCATAATGTAACATTCCATTATGATGTCATAATGTAACGTCCCATTATGATGTCATAATGCAAAATTCCATTATGATGTCATAATGTAACGTCCCATTATGATGTCATAATGCAAAATTCCATTATGATGTCATAATGTAACATTCCATTATGATGTCATAATGCAAAATTCCATTATGATGTCATAATGTAAAATTCCATTATGATGTCATAATGCAAAATTCCATTATGATGTCATAATGTAAAATTCCATTATGATGTCATATTGCAAAATTCCATTATGATGTCATAATGCAAAATTCCATTATGATGTCATAATGTAAAATTCCATTATGATGTCATAATGTAACATCCCATTATGATGTCATAATGCAAAATTCCATTATGATGTCATAATGTAACATTCCATTATGATGTCATAATGCAAAATTCCATTATGATGTCATAATGCAATATTCCATTACGATGTCATAATGTAACATGCCATTATGATGTCATAATGCAACATTCCATTATGATGTCATAATGTAACATTCCATTATGATGTCATAATGCAACATTCGATTATGATGTCATAATGTAAAATTCCATTATGATGTCATAATGCAAAATTCCATTATGATGTCATAATGCAAAATTCCATTATGATGTCATAATGTAAAATTCCATTATGATGTCATAATGCAAAATTCCATTATGATGTCATAATGTAACATTCCATTATGATGTCATAATGCAAAATTCCATTATGATGTCATAATGCAAAATTCCATTATGATGTAATAATGCAAAATTCCATTATGATGTCATAATGTAACATTCCATTATGATGTCATAATGCAAAATTCCATTATGATGTCATAATGTAACATTCCATTATGATGTCATAATGCAAAATTCCATTATGATGTCATAATGTAACATTCCATTATGATGTCATAATGCAAAATTCCATTATGATGTCATAATGTAACATTCAATTATGATGTCATAATGTAACATCCCATTATGATGTCATAATGCAACATTCCATTATGATGTCATAATGTAATATCCCATTATGATGTCATAATGTAACATTCCATTATGATGTCATAATGCAAAATTCCATTATGATGTCATAATGCAACATTCCATTATGATGTCATAATGCAAAATTCCATTATGATGTCATAATGTAACATTCCATTATGATGTCATAATGTAACGTCCCATTATGATGTCATAATGCAAAATTCCATTATGATGTCATAATGTAACGTCCCATTATGATGTCATAATGCAAAATTCCATTATGATGTCATAATGTAACATTCCATTATGATGTCATAATGCAAAACTCCATTATGATGTCATAATGTAAAATTCCATTATGATGTCATAATGCAAAATTCCATTATGATGTCATAATGTAAAATGCCATTATGATGTCATATTGCAAAATTCCATTATGATGTCATAATGCAAAATTCCATTATGATGTCATAATGTAAAATTCCATTATGATGTCATAATGTAACATCCCATTATGATGTCATAATGCAAAATTCCATTATGATGTCATAATGTAACATTCCATTATGATGTCATAATGCAAAATTACATTATGATGTCATAATGCAATATTCCATTACGATGTCATAATGTAACATGCCATTATGATGTCATAATGCAACATTCCATTATGATGTCATAATGTAACATTCCATTATGATGTCATAATGCAACATTCGATTATGATGTCATAATGTAAAATTCCATTATGATGTCATAATGCAAAATTCCATTATGATGTCATAATGCAAAATTCCATTATGATGTCATAATGTAAAATTCCATTATGATGTCATAATGCAAAATTCCATTATGATGTCATAATGCAAAATTCCATTATGATGTCATATTGTAAAATTCCATTATGATGTCATAATGCAAAATTCCATTATGATGTCATAATGTAAAATTCCATTATGATGTCATAATGCAAAATTCCATTATGATGTCATAATGTAAAATTCCATTATGATGTCATAATGCAACATTCCATTATGATGTCATAATGCAAGATTCCATTATGATGTCATAATGTAACTATCCATTATGATGTCATAATGTAACATTCCATTATGATGTCATAATGTAACATTCCATTATGATGTCATAATGCAAAATTCCATTATGATGTCATAATGTAACATTCCATTATGATGTCATAATGCAAAATTCCATTATGATGTCATAATGCAAAATTCCATTATGATGTAATAATGCAAAATTCCATTATGATGTCATAATGTAACATTCCATTATGATGTCATAATGCAAAATTCCATTATGATGTCATAATGTAACATTCCATTATGATGTCATAATGCAAAATTCCATTATGATGTCATAATGTAACATTCCATTATGATGTCATAATGCAAAATTCCATTATGATGTCATAATGTAACATTCAATTATGATGTCATAATGTAACATCCCATTATGATGTCATAATGCAACATTCCATTATGATGTCATAATGTAATATCCCATTATGATGTCATAATGTAACATTCCATTATGATGTCATAATGCAAAATTCCATTATGATGTCATAATGCAACATTCCATTATGATGTCATAATGCAAAATTCCATTATGATGTCAAAATGTAACATTCCATTATGATGTCATAATGTAACGTCCCATTATGATGTCATAATGCAAAATTCCATTATGATGTCATAATGTAACGTCCCATTATGATGTCATAATGCAAAATTCCATTATGATGTCATAATGTAACATTCCATTATGATGTCATAATGCAAAACTCCATTATGATGTCATAATGTAAAATTCCATTATGATGTCATAATGCAAAATTCCATTATGATGTCATAATGTAAAATGCCATTATGATGTCATATTGCAAAATTCCATTATGATGTCATAATGCAAAATTCCATTATGATGTCATAATGTAAAATTCCATTATGATGTCATAATGTAACATCCCATTATGATGTCATAATGCAAAATTCCATTATGATGTCATAATGTAACATTCCATTATGATGTCATAATGCAAAATTACATTATGATGTCATAATGCAATATTCCATTACGATGTCATAATGTAACATGCCATTATGATGTCATAATGCAACATTCCATTATGATGTCATAATGTAACATTCCATTATGATGTCATAATGCAACATTCGATTATGATGTCATAATGTAAAATTCCATTATGATGTCATAATGCAAAATTCCATTATGATGTCATAATGCAAAATTCCATTATGATGTCATAATGTAAAATTCCATTATGATGTCATAATGCAAAATTCCATTATGATGTCATAATGCAAAATTCCATTATGATGTCATATTGTAAAATTCCATTATGATGTCATAATGCAAAATTCCATTATGATGTCATAATGTAAAATTCCATTATGATGTCATAATGCAAAATTCCATTATGATGTCATAATGCAAAATTCCATTATGATGTCATAATGTAAAATTCCATTATGATGTCATAATGCAAAATTCCATTATGATGTCATAATGCAAGATTCCATTATGATGTCATAATATAACTATCCATTATGATGTCATAATGTAACATTCCATTATGATGTCATAATGTAACATTCCATTATGATGTCATAATGCAAAATTCCATTATGATGTCATAATGTAACATTCCATTATGATGTCATAATGCAAAATTCCATTATGATGTCATAATGCAAAATTCCATTATGATGTAATAATGCAAAATTCCATTATGATGTCATAATGTAACATTCCATTATGATGTCATAATGCAAAATTCCATTATGATGTCATAATGTAACATTCCATTATGATGTCATAATGCAAAATTCCATTATGATGTCATAATGCAAAATTCCATTATGATGTAATAATGCAAAATTCCATTATGATGTCATAATGTAACATTCCATTATGATGTCATAATGCAAAATTCCATTATGATGTCATAATGTAACATTCCATTATGATGTCATAATGCAAAATTCCATTATGATGTCATAATGTAACATTCCATTATGATGTCATAATGCAAAATTCAATTATGATGTCATAATGTAACATTCAATTATGATCTCATAATGTAACATCCCATTATGATGTCATAATGCAACATTCCATTATGATGTCATAATGTAATATCCCATTATGATGTCATAATGTAACATTCCATTATGATGTCATAATGCAAAATTCCATTATGATGTCATAATGTAACATTCCATTATGATGTCATAATGCAAAATTCCATTATGATGTCATAATGTAACATTCCATTATGATGTCATAATGCAAAATTCCATTATGATGTCATAATGTAAAATTCCATTATGATGTCATAATGTAACATTCCATTATGATGTCACAATGCAAAATTCCATTATGATGTCATAATGTAACATTCCATTATGATGTCATAATGTGACATTCCATTATGATGTCATAATTTAACATTCCATTATGATGTCATAATGCAAAATTCCATTATGATGTCATAATGTAACATTCCATTATGATGTCATAATGCAAAATTCCATTATGATGTCATAATGTAACATTCCATTATGATGTCATAATGCAAAATTCCATTATGATGTCATAATGTAACATCCCATTATGATGTCATAATGCAAAATTCCATTATGATGTCATAATGTAACATCCCATTATGATGTCATAATGCAAAAATTCCATTATGATGTCATAATGTAACATCCCATTATGATGTCATAATGCAAAATTCCATTATGATGTCATAATGCAACATTCCATTATGATGTCATAATGTAACATTCCATTATGATGTCATATTGCAACTTTCCATTATGATGTCATAATTCAAAATTCCATTATGATGCCATAATGTAACATTCCATTATGATGTCATAATGCAAAATTCCATTATTATGTCATAATGTAACATTCCATTATGATGTCATAATGCAAAATTCCATTATGATGTCATAATGTAACATTCCATTATGATGTCATAATGCAAAATTCCATTATGATGTCATAATGTAACATTCCATTATGATGTCATAATGCAAAATTCCATTATGATGTCATAATGCAACATTCCATTATGATGTCATAATGCAAAATTCCATTATGATGTCATAATGCAACATTCCATTATGATGTCATAATGTAACATTCCATTATGATGTCATAATGCAACATTCCATTATGATGTCATAATGTAACATTCCATTATGATGTCATAATGCAACATTCCATTATGATGTCATAATGCAAAATTCTATTATGATGTCATAATGTAACATTCCATTATGATGTCATAATGCAAAATTCCATTATGATGTCATAATGTAACATTCCATTATGATGTCATAATGCAAAATTCCATTATGATGTTATAATGTAACATTCCATTATGATGTCATAATGTAACGTCCCATTATGATGTCATAATGCAAAATTCCATTATGATGTCATAATGTAACGTCCCATTATGATGTCATAATGCAAAATTCCATTATGATGTCATAATGTAACATTCCATTATGATGTCATAATGCAAAATTCCATTATGATGTCATAATGTAAAATTCCATTATGATGTCATAATGCAAAATTCCTGTTACCATACAGCGCGGCACGGGGTCCCGCGGTCGGCGCGCGTCGCTCCGGCGTCGGCTCCAGCAGCCTGGAGCCCTGTGTCGAGGTTATCCCAGCAGCTTGGGACGGCTGGTGGGCGGCGGCATGGGCGTGTCCACCCGTAGGGCGCCGCCCGCACTCCTCCGTTCGTCTTATACAGCAGTGGGTGGAGTTGCCTCCTCCCACTCTCCGCCCGGGGGCGGAACCTTGTGGTTAAGAGACTGGCAGTGATGTGAGCTCACTGCCAGTTATTGGTTCTGCTTTCATCTAGTCAGTCTGTCTGCAGTTTACCTCAGCCAGTCCCTAGTTGTCTGTCAGCCCTGCTATCCTTTCTCAGCCTGTTTCTGTTGGTCCTGTTAGCCCCTAGTCTGGTCTGTCCCAGTCAGCACTAGTTGCTATTCAGGTCCTGTCTATCTGCCTGTGTGCTCCATCTCCAGCCCTGCTTGTACTTGTAAGTTTTGTTGGTTTGTTCCACCTGCCTCTTCTGTCGGCACTCTGTCCCCTGTTAGTAGTTCCATCTAGGCAGTCGCCAGGTCCCTAGCCAGTGCAGGGACTGCCGCCCAGTTGTCCGCCTGGGGTTAGCCAGGGCCGAGGCAAGTAGGCAGGGACAGTGGGGTGCAGGAGATCAGGGCACCCCAACTGGCGCTCAGGGGGCAGAGTGCCGTAACATAATAACTGGCCCTTAAAATACCTTTTTTTTCATGGCGGCGATCAGCGCCCTTGCAAACCAGCTGCAAGACCTGGTGCCGGTGATCCGGGATTTGTCAGCTCGCATGGTGGCCCAGGAGCAGTGGGCGTTGTCGCAGGGGCAGAACGCCTTTACCAGTCCCGAACCCAAGTGCCCTCTCCCCGAGGTGTTCTCTGGGGAGAGGAACAAGTTTTTCGTTTTTCAACAGGCGTGTCGCCTGTTTTTTCGGATGCGTCCCTGTTCTTCGGGCTCAGAGGCCCAGAGGGTCGGGCTTATAATGTCCCTGCTGCGGGGCTCTGCCCAGACTTGGGCCTTTTCTATTCCCGAGGGTTCCCCCTCCCTGCAGTCGGTGGACTCCTTTTTTCAGGAACTCGGGGGCATCTTCGATGAGCCGGACCGAGTGGGGTTGGCGGTTTCACGGTTGCTGGCGCTGCATCAGGGGTCGCTTTGTGTGGAGGATTATTGCTCCAGTTTCAGACGCTATGCGGGCGACACTGCATGGAACGAGAGTGCCCTGAAGGACGTTTTTCTGCAGGGTCTCTCGGACGCGGTCAAAGAGCTGTTGATCTCCCATCCCATTCCCGGGTCCTTAAAGGAGGCCATGGAGCTAGCGGTGAAGGCAGATAGGAGGCTCAGGGCTGGGAAGCAGGACAGGCAGACCAGTAGAGTCAGGGAGGTCGTTTGTCCGGTTCCTTCCTCTTCCGTACCAGTCTCTGTTCCCGAACCTATGGAACTGGACCCGCTGGACCCCAAGGAGCGACGCCGAGTTCGGTTATTGCATCATCTCTGCCTCTACTGCGGGAAAGCTGGACATCGGGTGATAACCTGCCCCCTGAGGCCTCAGCGCCCACAGTCCGAATCGGCAGAAAGACTCCCAGTCCTAGGCGATTGCAGGGAGGGTCGCCTAGGACCACAGGTACGTCCTAGACTTCTAATACCCTGCCAGGTTAGACTCCGGAACTTCTCCCGCCTAGGGCAGGCATTTATTGATTCCGGAGCAGCCGCTAACCTGGTAAGCATGCGTCTCGTTGAGCCCCTGAGGGCGGATTTTTTGGCGCTGAAGACGCCAATTCGTTTTGCTAGCATTGATGCTACTCCTCTGGCTTCGGGCTTGGTACGATGGAGGACCCCAGTGTTACAACTCACTGTGGGGGGTCGCCATTCGGAAGGTCTATCATTCCTGGTAATGGAGAAAATGTCGGTAGACATGGTACTAGGGATGCCGTGGCTGGCGTTGCATAACCCCCAATTCGATTGGGCCACTGGGGAGCTAACCCAGTGGGGCCCGTTCTGCCATAGCCATCGCGCTTCCCATCCTCCCTGCTCAGTCGAGACCGCACTCAGTCCCCGAGGTCCCACTTACCTTCACACCCCGTCCGCCTGCCCTGCTGCTGATGTCGCCACCGATGCCCTGCAGGGGGGACGGAAGAAAGGGGTGGGGTCTCGTATGCAGTTGCGTTGTGAGGAGAGTCTGTCGGTGTTTGAGCCATACAGGGCGGGACAGAAGGGGTACCGGTCCTCTGGAAATCGCAAAAGGAGGGGTCGCAGGGGGTTCCATAAGTCTGTGTCGAAACCTGTTGTCCCTTCGGTGATGCCCACCTCCGGTCCCCCGCCGCCCACCCCGGTCCGTGATGAAGTTGAATACGAGGCCCAGGAGATCCTGGATTCTCGCCGGGCTACAGGAACCTTACAATATTTGGGGGCCCGGAAGAGTTTTTTGGAGTATGATAGCTCAGATGACAGTGATTTTAAAGTTGGAGATGCCTCAGATTTTGAAGGCAGCGTCATTGGTAGCGAGGATGGGTCAAAAGACAGTGGTGAATGGTTGGACATTGACTCGGAAGACGACCTGAAACATGACGATATGTCAACGGTTGGCCCTGAAGGAAATGGGGCAGCCACAGACTACCGAAGTCATGGACCTGAGGATCAGCCCATGGTGACCGCCCAGGAGGGTCACATTCTCGGGTTGGTACAGCGTTTTCGCAGCCGCCTCCTGGATAAGCCTGGTCGAGTTTCCGGGGGCCCGGAGGTCCCCCGTCAGAGGGGGGGTAATGTTACCATACAGCGCGGCACGGGGTCCCGCGGTCGGCGCGCGTCGCTCCGGCGTCGGCTCCAGCAGCCTGGAGCCCTGTGTCGAGGTTATCCCAGCAGCTTGGGACGGCTGGTGGGCGGCGGCATGGGCGTGTCCACCCGTAGGGCGCCGCCCGCACTCCTCCGTTCGTCTTATACAGCAGTGGGTGGAGTTGCCTCCTCCCACTCTCCGCCCGGGGGCGGAACCTTGTGGTTAAGAGACTGGCAGTGATGTGAGCTCACTGCCAGTTATTGGTTCTGCTTTCATCTAGTCAGTCTGTCTGCAGTTTACCTCAGCCAGTCCCTAGTTGTCTGTCAGCCCTGCTATCCTTTCTCAGCCTGTTTCTGTTGGTCCTGTTAGCCCCTAGTCTGGTCTGTCCCAGTCAGCACTAGTTGCTATTCAGGTCCTGTCTATCTGCCTGTGAGCTCCATCTCCAGCCCTGCTTGTACTTGTAAGTTTTGTTGGTTTGTTCCACCTGCCTCTTCTGTCGGCACTCTGTCCCCTGTTAGTAGTTCCATCTAGGCAGTCGCCAGGTCCCTAGCCAGTGCAGGGACTGCCGCCCAGTTGTCCGCCTGGGGTTAGCCAGGGCCGAGGCAAGTAGGCAGGGACAGTGGGGTGCAGGAGATCAGGGCACCCCAACTGGCGCTCAGGGGGCAGAGTGCCGTAACAATTCCATTATGATGTCATAATGTAAAATTCCATTATGATGTCATATTGCAAAATTCCATTATGATGTCGTAATGCAAAATTCCATTATGATGTCATAATGTAAAATTCCATTATGATGTCTTAATGTAACATCCCATTATGATGTCATAATGCAAAATTCCATTATGATGTCATAATGTAACATTCCATTATGATGTCATAATGTAAAATTCCATTATGATGTCATAATGCAAAATTCCATTATGATGTCATAATGCAATATTCCATTGCGATGTCATATTGTAACATGCCATTATGATGTCATAATGCAACATTCCATTATGATGTCATAATGTAACATTCCATTATGATGTCATAATGCAAAATTCCATTATGATGTCATAATGTAACATTCCATTATGATGTCATAATGCAAAATTCCATTATGATGTCATAATGTAACATTCCATTATGATGTCATAATGCAAAATTCCATTATGATGTCATAATGCAACATTCCATTATGATGTCATATTGTAAAATTCCATTATGATGTCATAATGCAAAATTCCATTATGATGTCATAATGTAAAATTCCATTATGATGTCATATTGCAAAATTCCATTATGATGTCATAATGTAAAATTCCATTATGATGTCATAATGCAACATTCCATTATGATGTCATAATGCAAGATTCCATTATGATGTCATAATGTAACTATCCATTATGATGTCATAATGTAACATTCCATTATGATGTCATAATGTAACATTCCATTATGATGTCATAATGCAAAATTCCATTATGATGTCATAATGTAACATTCCATTATGATGTCATAATGCAAAATTCCATTATGATGTCATAATGCAAAATTCCATTATGATGTAATAATGCAAAATTCCATTATGATGTCATAATGTAACATTCCATTATGATGTCATAATGCAAAATTCCATTATGATGTCATAATGTAACATTCCATTATGATGTCATAATGCAAAATTCCATTATGATGTCATAATGTAACATTCCATTATGATGTCATAATGCAAAATTCCATTATGATGTCATAATGTAACATTCAATTATGATGTCATAATGTAACATCCCATTATGATGTCATAATGCAACATTCCATTATGATGTCATAATGTAATATCCCATTATGATGTCATAATGTAACATTCCATTATGATGTCATAATGCAAAATTCCATTATGATGTCATAATGCAACATTCCATTATGATGTCATAATGCAAAATTCCATTATGATGTCATAATGTAACATTCCATTATGATGTCATAATGTAACGTCCCATTATGATGTCATAATGGAAAATTCCATTATGATGTCATAATGTAACGTCCCATTATGATGTCATAATGCAAAATTCCATTATGATGTCATAATGTAACATTCCATTATGATGTCATAATGCAAAATTCCATTATGATGTCATAATGTAAAATTCCATTATGATGTCATAATGCAAAATTCCATTATGATGTCATAATGTAAAATTCAATTATGATGTCATATTGCAAAATTCCATTATGATGTCATAATGCAAAATTCCATTATGATGTCATAATGTAAAATTCCATTATGATGTCATAATGTAACATCCCATTATGATGTCATAATGCAAAATTCCATTATGATGTCATAATGTAACATTCCATTATGATGTCATAATGCAAAATTCCATTATGATGTCATAATGTAACATTCCATTATGATGTCATAATGCAAAATTCCATTATGATGTCATAATGCAAAATTCCATTATGATGGCATATTGCAAAATTCCATTATGATGTCATAATGTAACATTCCATTATGATGTCATAATGCAAAATTCCATTATGATGTCATAATGTAACATTCCATTATGATGTCATAATGCAAAATTCCATTATGATGTCATAATGTAACATTCCATTATGATGTCATAATGCAAAATTCCATTATGATGTCATAATGCAACATTCCATTATGATGTCATAATGCAAAATTCCATTATGATGTCATAATGTAACATTCCATTAGGATGTCATAATGTAATGTCCCATTATGATGTCATATTGCAAAATTCCATTATGATGTCATAATGTAACATTCCATTATGATGTCATAATGTAAAATTCCATTATGATGTCATAATGCAAAATTCCATTATGATGTCATAATGTAAAATTCCATTATGATGTCATATTGCAAAATTCCATTATGATGTCATAATGCAAAATTCCATTATGATGTCATAATGTAAAATTCCATTATGATGTCATAATGTAACATCCCATTATGATGTCATAATGCAAAATTCCATTATGATGTCATAATGTAACATTCCATTATGATGTCATAATGCAAAATTCCATTATGATGTCATAATGCAATATTCCATTACGATGTCATAATGTAACATGCCATTATGATGTCATAATGCAACATTCCATTATGATGTCATAATGTAACATTCCATTATGATGTCATAATGCAACATTCGATTATGATGTCATATTGTAAAATTCCATTATGATGTCATAATGCAAAATTCCATTATGATGTCATAATGTAAAATTCCATTATGATGTCATAATGCAATATTCCATTATGATGTCATAATGTAAAATTCCATTATGATGTCATAATGCAACATTCCATTATGATGTCATAATGCAAGATTCCATTATGATGTTATAATGTAACTATCCATTATGATGTCATAATGTAACATTCCATTATGATGTCATAATGTAACATTCCATTATGATGTCATAATGCAAAATTCCATTATGATGTCATAATGTAACATTCCATTATGATGTCATAATGCAAAATTCCATTATGATGTCATAATGCAAAATTCCATTATGATGTAATAATGCAAAATTCCATTATGATGTCATAATGTAACATTCCATTATGATGTCATAATGCAAAATTCCATTATGATGTCATAATGTAACATTCCATTATGATGTCATAATGCAAAATTCCATTATGATGTCATAATGTAACATTCCATTATGATGTCATAATGCAAAATTCCATTATGATGTCATAATGTAACATTCAATTATGATGTCATAATGTAACATCCCATTATGATGTCATAATGCAACATTCCATTATGATGTCATAATGTAATATCCCATTATGATGTCATAATGTAACATTCCATTATGATGTCATAATGCAAAATTCCATTATGATGTCATAATGCAACATTCCATTATGATGTCATAATGCAAAATTCCATTATGATGTCATAATGTAACATTCCATTATGATGTCATAATGTAACGTCCCATTATGATGTCATAATGCAAAATTCCATTATGATGTCATAATGTAATGTCCCATTATGATGTCATAATGCAAAATTCCATTATGATGTCATAATGTAACATTCCATTATGATGTCATAATGTAAAATTCCATTATGATGTCATAATGCAAAATTCCATTATGATGTCATAATGTAAAATTCCATTATGATGTCATATTGCAAAATTCCATTATGATGTCATAATGCAAAATTCCATTATGATGTCATAATGTAAAATTCCATTATGATGTCATAATGTAACATCCCATTATGATGTCATAATGCAAAATTCCATTATGATGTCATAATGTAACATTCCATTATGATGTCATAATGCAAAATTCCATTATGATGTCATAATGCAATATTCCATTACGATGTCATAATGTAACATGCCATTATGATGTCATAATGCAACATTCCATTATGATGTCATAATGTAACATTCCATTATGATGTCATAATGCAACATTCGATTATGATGTCATAATGTAAAATTCCATTATGATGTCATAATGTAAAATTCCATTATGATGTCATAATGCAAAATTCCATTATGATGTCATAATGCAGAATTCCATTATGATGTCATAATGCAGAATTCCATTATGATGTCATAATGCAAAATTCCATTATGATGTCATAATGTAAAATTCCATAATGATGTCATAATGCAAAATTCCATTATGATGTCATAATGTAAAATTCCATTATGATGTCATAATGCAAAATTCCATTATGATGTCATAATGCAAGATTCCATTATGATGTCATAATGTAACTATCCATTATGATGTCATAATGTAACATTCCATTATGATGTCATAATGTAACATTCCATTATGATGTCATAATGCAAAATTCCATTATGATGTCATAATGTAACATTCCATTATGATGTCATAATGCAAAATTCCATTATGATGTCATAATGCAAAATTCCATTATGATGTAATAATGCAAAATTCCATTATGATGTCATAATGTAACATTCCATTATGATGTCATAATGCAAAATTCCATTATGATGTCATAATGTAACATTCCATTATGATGTCATAATGCAAAATTCCATTATGATGTCATAATGTAACATTCTATTATGATGTCATAATGTAACGTCCCATTATGATGTCATAATGCAAAATTCCATTATGATGTCATAATGTAACGTCCCATTATGATGTCATAATGCAAAATTCCATTATGATGTCATAATGTAACATTCCATTATGATGTCATAATGCAAAATTCCATTGTGATGTCATAATGTAAAATTCCATTATGATGTCATAATGCAAAATTCCATTATGATGTCATAATGCAAAATTCCATTATGATGTCATAATGTAAAATTCCATTATGATGTCATATTGCAAAATTCCATTATGATGTCATATTGCAAAATTCCATTATGATGTCATAATGCAAAATTCCATTATGATGTCATAATGTAAAATTCCATTATGATGTCATAATGTAACATCCCATTATGATGTCATAATGCAAAATTCCATTATGATGTCATAATGTAACATTCCATTATGATGTCATAATGCAAAATTCCATTATGATGTCATAATGCAATATTCCATTACGATGTCATAATGTAACATGCCATTATGATGTCATAATGCAACATTCCATTATGATGTCATAATGTAACATTCCATTATGATGTCATAATGCAAAACTCCATTATGATGTCATAATGCAAATTTCCATTATGATGTCATCATGCAAAATTCCATTATGATGTCATAATGCAAAATTCCATTATGATGTCATAATGCAAAAGTCCATTATGATGTCATAATGCAAAATTCCATTATGATGTCATAATGCAAAATTCCATTATGATGTCATAATGCAAAATTCCATTATGATGTCATAATGCAAAATTCTATTATGTCATAATGCAAAATTCCATTATGATGTCATAATGCAAAATTCCATTATGATGTCATAATGCAAAATTCCATTATGATGTCATAATGCAAAATTCCATTATGATGTCATAATGTAAAATTCCATTATGATGTCATAATGTAAAATTCCATTATGATGTCATAATGTAAAATTCCATCATGATGTCATAATGCAAAATTCCATTATGATGTCATAATGTAAAATTCCATTATGATGTCATAATGCAAAATTCCATTATGATGTCATAATGCAAAATTCCATTATGATGTCATAATGTAACATTCCATTATGATGTCATAATGCAAAATTCCATTATGATGTCATAATGCAAAATTCCATTATGATGTCATAATGCAAAATTCCATTATGATGTCATAATGTAAAACTCCATTATGATGTCATAATGCAAATTTCCATTATCATGTCATAATGCAAAATTCCATTATGATGTCATAATAAAAAACTCCCTTATGATGTCATAATGCAAAATTCCATTATGATGTCATAATGTAACATTCCATTATGATATCATAATGCAAATTTCCATTATGATGTCATAATGCAAAATTCCATTATGATGTCATAATGTAACATTCCATTATGATGTCATAATGCAAAATTCCATTATGATGTCATAATGCAACATTCCATTATGATGTCATAATGTAACATTCCATTATGATGTCATATTGCAACTTTCCATTATGATGTCATAATTCAAAATTCCATTATGATGTCATAATGTAACATTCCATTATGATGTCATAATGCAAAATTCCATTATGATGTCATAATGTAACATTCCATTATGATGTCATAATGCAAAATTCCATTATGATGTCATAATGTAACATTCCATTATGATGTCATAATGCAAAATTCCATTATGATGTCATAATGTAACATTCCATTATGATGTCATAATGCAAAATTCCATTATGATGTCATAATGCAACATTCCATTATGATGTCATAATGCAAAATTCCATTATGATGTCATAATGCAACATTCCATTATGATGTCATAATGTAACATTCCATTATGATGTCATAATGCAACATTCCATTATGATGTCATAATGTAACATTCCATTATGATGTCATAATGCAACATTCCATTATGATGTCATAATGTAACATTCCATTATGATGTCATAATGCAAAATTCAATTATGATGTCATAATGTAACATTCCATTATGATGTCATAATGTAACGTCCCATTATGATGTCATAATGCAACATTCCATTATGATGTCATAATGTAACATTCCATTATGATGTCATAATGCAACATTCCATTATGATGTCATAATGCAAAATTCCATTATGATGTCATAATGTAACATTCCATTATGATGTCATAATGCAAAATTCCATTATGATGTCATAATGTAACATTCCATTATGATGTCATAATGCAAAATTCCATTATGATGTCATAATGTAACATTCTATTATGATGTCATAATGTAACGTCCCATTATGATGTCATAATGCAAAATTCCATTATGATGTCATAATGTAACGTCCCATTATGATGTCATAATGCAAAATTCCATTATGATGTCATAATGTAACATTCCATTATGATGTCATAATGCAAAATTCCATTGTGATGTCATAATGTAAAATTCCATTATGATGTCATAATGCAAAATTCCATTATGATGTCATAATGCAAAATTCCATTATGATGTCATAATGTAAAATTCCATTATGATGTCATATTGCAAAATTCCATTATGATGTCATAATGCAAAATTCCATTATGATGTCATAATGTAAAATTCCATTATGATGTCATAATGTAACATCCCATTATGATGTCATAATGCAAAATTCCATTATGATGTCATAATGTAACATTCCATTATGATGTCATAATGCAAAATTCCATTATGATGTCATAATGCAATATTCCATTACGATGTCATAATGTAACATGCCATTATGATGTCATAATGCAACATTCCATTATGATGTCATAATGTAACATTCCATTATGATGTCATAATGCAAAACTCCATTATGATGTCATAATGCAAAACTCCATTATGATGTCATCATGCAAAATTCCATTATGATGTCATCATGCAAAATTCCATTATGATGTCATAATGCAAAATTCCATTATGATGTCATAATGCAAAATTCCATTATGATGTCATAATGCAAAATTCCATTATGATGTCATAATGCAAAATTCTATTATGTCATAATGCAAAATTCCATTATGATGTCATAATGCAAAATTCCATTATGATGTCATAATGCAAAATTCCATTATGATGTCATAATGCAAAATTCCATTATGATGTCATAATGCAAAATTCCATTATGATGTCATAATGCAAAATTCCATTATGATGTCATAATGTAACATTCCATTATGATGTCATAATGCAAAATTCCATTGTGATGTCATAATGTAAAATTCCATTATGATGTCATAATGCAAAATTCCATTATGATGTCATAATGCAAAATTCCATTATGATGTCATAATGTAAAATTCCATTATGATGTCATATTGCAAAATTCCATTATGATGTCATAATGCAAAATTCCATTATGATGTCATAATGTAAAATTCCATTATGATGTCATAATGTAACATCCCATTATGATGTCATAATGCAAAATTCCATTATGATGTCATAATGTAACATTCCATTATGATGTCATAATGCAAAATTCCATTATGATGTCATAATGCAATATTCCATTACGATGTCATAATGTAACATGCCATTATGATGTCATAATGCAACATTCCATTATGATGTCATAATGTAACATTCCATTATGATGTCATAATGCAAAACTCCATTATGATGTCATAATGCAAAACTCCATTATGATGTCATCATGCAAAATTCCATTATGATGTCATCATGCAAAATTCCATTATGATGTCATAATGCAAAATTCCATTATGATGTCATAATGCAAAATTCCATTATGATGTCATAATGCAAAATTCCATTATGATGTCATAATGCAAAATTCTATTATGTCATAATGCAAAATTCCATTATGATGTCATAATGCAAAATTCCATTATGATGTCATAATGCAAAATTCCATTATGATGTCATAATGCAAAATTCCATTATGATGTCATAATGCAAAATTCCATTATGATGTCATAATGCAAAATTCCATTATGATGTCATAATGCAAAATTCCATTATGATGTCATAATGTAAAATTCCATTATGATGTCATAATGTAAAATTCCATTATGATGTCATGTTGCAAAATTCCATTATGATGTCATAATGTAAAATTCCATTATGATGTCATAATGTAACATTCCATTATGATGTCATAATGCAAAATTCCATTATGATGTCATAATGCAAAATTCCATTATGATGTCATAATGCAAAATTCCATTATGATGTCATAATGTAAAACTCCATTATGATGTGATAATGCAAAATTCCATTATCATGTCATAATGCAAAATTCCATTATGATGTCATAATAAAAAACTCCCTTATGATGTCATAATGCAAAATTCCATTATGATGTCATAATGTAACATTCCATTATGATATCATAATGCAAATTTCCATTATGATGTCATAATGCAAAATTCCATTATGATGTCATAATGTAACATTCCATTATGATGTCATAATGCAAAATTCCATTATGATGTCATAATGCAACATTCCATTATGATGTCATAATGTAACATTCCATTATGATGTCATAATGCAACTTTCCATTATGATGTCATAATTCAAAATTCCATTATGATGTCATAATGTAACATTCCATTATGATGTCATAATGCAAAATTCCATTATGATGTCATAATGTAACATTCCATTATGATGTCATAATGCAAAATTCCATTATGATGTCATAATGTAACATTCCATTATGATGTCATAATGCAAAATTCCAATATGATGTCATATTGCAAAATTCCATTATGATGTCATATTGCAAAATTCCATTATGATGTCATAATGCAAAATTCCATTATGATGTCATAATGTAAAATTCCATTATGATGTCATAATGTAACATCCCATTATGATGTCATAATGCAAAATTCCATTATGATGTCATAATGTAACATTCCATTATGATGTCATAATGCAAAATTCCATTATGATGTCATAATGCAAAATTCCATTATGATGTCATAATGCAATATTCCATTACGATGTCATAATGTAACATGCCATTATGATGTCATAATGCAACATTCCATTATGATGTCATAATGTAACATTCCATTATGATGTCATAATGCAAAATTCCATTATGATGTCATAATGTAACATTCCATTATGATGTCATAATGCAAAATTCCATTATGATGTCATAATGTAACATTCCATTATGATGTCATAATGCAAAATTCCATTATGATGTCATAATGTAACATTCAATTATGATGTCATAATGTAACATCCCATTATGATGTCATAATGCAACATTCCATTATGATGTCATAATGTAATATCCCATTATGATGTCATAATGTAACATTCCATTATGATGTCATAATGCAAAATTCCATTATGATGTCATAATGTAACATTCCATTATGATGTCATAATGCAAAATTCCATTATGATGTCATAATGTAACATTCCATTATGATGTCATAATGCAAAATTCCATTATGATGTCATAATGTAAAATTCCATTATGATGTCATAATGTAACATTCCATTATGATGTCACAATGCAAAATTCCATTATGATGTCATAATGTAACATTCCATTATGATGTCATAATGTGACATTCCATTATGATGTCATAATTTAACATTCCATTATGATATCATAATGCAAAATTCCATTATGATGTCATAATGTAACATTCCATTATGATGTCATAATGCAAAATTCCATTATGATGTCATAATGTAACATTCCATTATGATGTCATAATGCAAAATTCCATTATGATGTCATAATGTAACATCCCATTATGATGTCATAATGCAAAATTCCATTATGATGTCATAATGTAACATCCCATTATGATGTCATAATGCAAAAATTCCATTATGATGTCATAATGTAACATCCCATTATGATGTCATAATGCAAAATTCCATTATGATGTCATAATGCAACATTCCATTATGATGTCATAATGTAACATTCCATTATGATGTCATATTGCAACTTTCCATTATGATGTCATAATTCAAAATTCCATTATGATGTCATAATGTAACATTCCATTATGATGTCATAATGCAAAATTCCATTATGATGTCATAATGTAACATTCCATTATGATGTCATAATGCAAAATTCCATTATGATGTCATAATGTAACATTCCATTATGATGTCATAATGCAAAATTCCATTATGATGTCATAATGTAACATTCCATTATGATGTCATAATGCAAAATTCCATTATGATGTCATAATGCAACATTCCATTATGATGTCATAATGCAAAATTCCATTATGATGTCATAATGCAACATTCCATTATGATGTCATAATGCAACATTCCATTATGATGTCATAATGCAACATTCCATAATGATGTCATAATGCAACATTCCATTATGATGTCATAATGTAACATTCCATTATGATGTCATAATGTAACATTCCATTATGATGTCATAATGTAACATTCCATTATGATGTCATAATGTAACGTCCCATTATGATGTCATAATGCAAAATTCCATTATGATGTCATGATGTAACGTCCCATTATGATGTCATAATGCAAAATTCCATTATGATGTCATAATGTAACATTCCATTATGATGTCATAATGCAAAATTCCATTGTGATGTCATAATGTAAAATTCCATTATGATGTCATAATGCAAAATTCCATTATGATGTCATAATGTAAAATTCCATTATGATGTCATATTGCAAAATTCCATTATGATGTCATAATGCAAAATTCCATTATGATGTCATAATGTAAAATTCCATTATGATGTCATAATGTAACATCCCATTATGATGTCATAATGCAAAATTCCATTATGCTGTCATAATGTAACATTCCATTATGATGTCATAATGCAAAATTCCATTATGATGTCATAATGCAAAATTCCATTATGATGTCATAATGTAAAACTCCATTATGATGTCATAATGCAAAATTCCATTATCATGTCATAATGCAAAATTCCATTATGATGTCATAATAAAAAACTCCCTTATGATGTCATAATGCAAAATTCCATTATGATGTCATAATGTAACATTCCATTATGATATCATAATGCAAATTTCCATTATGATGTCATAATGCAAAATTCCATTATGATGTCATAATGTAACATTCCATTATGATGTCATAATGCAAAATTCCATTATGATGTCATAATGCAACATTCCATTATGATGTCATAATGTAACATTCCATTATGATGTCATATTGCAACTTTCCATTATGATGTCATAATTCAAAATTCCATTATGATGTCATAATGTAACATTCCATTATGATGTCATAATGCAAAATTCCATTATGATGTCATAATGTAACATTCCATTATGATGTCATAATGCAAAATTCCATTATGATGTCATAATGTAACATTCCATTATGATGTCATAATGCAAAATTCCATTATGATGTCATAATGTAACATTCCATTATGATGTCATAATGCAAAATTCCATTATGATGTCATAATGCAACATTCCATTATGATGTCATAATGCAAAATTCCATTATGATGTCATAATGCAACATTCCATTATGATGTCATAATGTAACATACCATTATGATGTCATAATGCAACATTCCATTATGATGTCATAATGTAACATTCCATTATGATGTCATAATGCAACATTCCATTATGATGTCATAATGCAACATTCCATTATGATGTCATAATGCAAAATTCCATTATGATGTCATAATGTAACATTCCATTATGATGTCATAATGCAAAATTCCATTATGATGTCATAATGTAACATTCCATTATGATGTCATAATGCAAAATTCCATTATGATGTCATAATGTAACATTCCATTATGATGTCATAATGTAACGTCCCATTATGATGTCATAATGCAAAATTCCATTATGATGTCATAATGTAACGTCCCATTATGATGTCATAATGCAAAATTCCATTATGATGTCATAATGTAACGTTCCATTATGATGTCATAATGCAAAATTCCATTATGATGTCATAATGTAAAATTCCATTATGATGTCATAATGCAAAATTCCATTATGATGTCATAATGTAAAATTCCATTATGATGTCATATTGCAAAATTCCATTATGATGTCATAATGCAAAATTCCATTATGATGTCATAATGTAAAATTCCATTATGATGTCATAATGTAACATCCCATTATGATGTCATAATGCAAAATTCCATTATGATGTCATAATGTAACATTCCATTATGATGTCATAATGCAAAATTCCATTATGATGTCATAATGCAAAATTCCATTATGATGTCATAATGCAATATTCCATTACGATGTCATAATGTAACATGCCATTATGATGTCATAATGCAACATTCCATTATGATGTCATAATGTAACATTCCATTATGATGTCATAATGCAAAATTCCATTATGATGTCATAATGTAACATTCCATTATGATGTCATAATGCAAAATTCCATTATGATGTCATAATGTAACATTCCATTATGATGTCATAATGCAAAATTCCATTATGATGTCATAATGTAACATTCAATTATGATGTCATAATGTAACATCCCATTATGATGTCATAATGCAACATTCCATTATGATGTCATAATGTAATATCCCATTATGATGTCATAATGTAACATTCCATTATGATGTCATAATGCAAAATTCCATTATGATGTCATAATGTAACATTCCATTATGATGTCATAATGCAAAATTCCATTATGATGTCATAATGTAACATTCCATTATGATGTCATAATGCAAAATTCCATTATGATGTCATAATGTAAAATTCCATTATGATGTCATAATGTAACATTCCATTATGATGTCACAATGCAAAATTCCATTATGATGTCATAATGTAACATTCCATTATGATGTCATAATGTGACATTCCATTATGATGTCATAATTTAACATTCCATTATGATGTCATAATGCAAAATTCCATTATGATGTCATAATGTAACATTCCATTATGATGTCATAATGCAAAATTCCATTATGATGTCATAATGTAACATTCCATTATGATGTCATAATGCAAAATTCCATTATGATGTCATAATGTAACATCCCATTATGATGTCATAATGCAAAATTCCATTATGATGTCATAATGTAACATCCCATTATGATGTCATAATGCAAAAATTCCATTATGATGTCATAATGTAACATCCCATTATGATGTCATAATGCAAAATTCCATTATGATGTCATAATGCAACATTCCATTATGATGTCATAATGTAACATTCCATTATGATGTCATATTGCAACTTTCCATTATGATGTCATAATTCAAAATTCCATTATGATGTCATAATGTAACATTCCATTATGATGTCATAATGCAAAATTCCATTATGATGTCATAATGTAACATTCCATTATGATGTCATAATGCAAAATTCCATTATGATGTCATAATGTAACATTCCATTATGATGTCATAATGCAAAATTCCATTATGATGTCATAATGTAACATTCCATTATGATGTCATAATGCAAAATTCCATTATGATGTCATAATGTAACATTCCATTATGATGTCATAATGCAAAATTCCATTATGATGTCATAATGCAACATTCCATTATGATGTCATAATGCAAAATTCCATTATGATGTCATAATGCAACATTCCATTATGATGTCATAATGTAACATTCCATTATGATGTCATAATGCAACATTCCATTATGATGTCATAATGTAACATTCCATTATGATGTCATAATGTAACATTCCATTATGATGTCATAATGCAACATTCCATTATGATGTCATGATGCAAACTTCCATTATGATGTCATAATGTAACATTCCATTATGATGTCATAATGCAAAATTCCATTATGATGTCATAATGTAACATTCCATTATGATGTCATAATGCAAAATTCCATTATGATGTCATAATGTAACATTCCATTATGATGTCATAATGTAACGTCCCATTATGATGTCATAATGCAAAATTCCATTATGATGTCATAATGTAACATTCCATTATGATGTCATAATGCAAAATTCCATTGTGATGTCATAATGCAAAATTCCATTGTGATGTCATAATGTAAAATTCCATTATGATGTCATAATGCAAAATTCCATTATGATGTCATAATGTAAAATTCCATTATGATGTCATATTGCAAAATTCCATTATGATGTCATAATGCAAAATTCCATTATGATGTCATAATGTAAAATTCCATTATGATGTCATAATGTAACATCCCATTATGATGTCATAATGCAAAATTCCATTATGATGTCATAATGTAACATTCCATTATGATGTCATAATGCAAAATTCCATTATGATGTCATAATGCAATATTCCATTACGATGTCATAATGTAACATGCCATTATGATGTCATAATGCAACATTCCATTATAATGTCATAATGTAACATTCCATTATGATGTCATAATGCAACATTCGATTATGATGTCATAATGTAAAATTCCATTATGATGTCATAATGCAAAATTCCATTATGATGTCATAATGCAAAATTCCATTATGATGTCATAATGTAAAATTCCATTATGATGTCATAATGCAAAATTCCATTATGATGTCATAATGCAGAATTCCATTATGATGTCATATTGTAAAATTCCATTATGATGTCATAATGCAAAGTTCCATTATGATGTCATAATGTAAAATTCCATTATGATGTCATAATGCAAAATTCCATTATGATGTCATAATGTAAAATTCCATTATGATGTCATAATGCAAAATTCCATTATGATGTCATAATGCAAAATTCCATTATGATGTCATAATGTAAAATTCCATTATGATGTCATAATGCAAAATTCCATTATGATGTCATAATGTAACATTCCATTATGATGTCATAATGCAAAATTCCATTATGATGTCATAATGCAAAATTCTATTATGATGTCATAATGCAAAATTCCATTATGATGTCATAATGTAAAACTCCATTATGATGTCATAATGCAAAATTCCATTATGATGTCATAATGTAAAATTCCATTATGATGTCATAATGCAAATTTCCATTATGAGGTCATAATGCAAAATTTCATTATGATATCATAATGTGACATTCCATTATGATGTCATAATGCTAAATTCCATTATGATGTCATAATGCAAAATTCCATTATGATGTCATAATGTAACATTCCATTATGATGTCATAATGCAAAATTCCATTATGATGTCATAATGCAAAATTCCATTATGATGTCTTAATGTAAAATTCCATTATGATGTCATAATGCAAAATTCCATTATGATGTCATAATGTAAAATTCCATTATGATGTCATAATGTAACATCCCATTATGATGTCATAATGCAAAATTCCATTATGATGTCATAATGTAACATCCCATTATGATGTCATAATGCAAAATTCCATTATGATGTCATAATGTAACATCCCATTATGATGTCATAATGCAAAATTCCATTATGATGTCATAATGCAAAATTCCATTATGATGTCATAATGTAACATTCCATTATGATGTCATAATGCAACATTCCATTATGATGTCATAATGCAAAATTCCATTATGATGTCATAATGTAACATTCCATTATGATGTCATAATGCAAAATTCCATTATGATGTCATAATGTAACATTCCATTATGATGTCATAATGCAAAATTCCATTATGATGTCATATTGCAAAATTCCATTATGATGTCATAATGCAAAATTCCATTATGATGTCATATTGCAAAATTCCATTATGATGTCATATTGCAAAATTCCATTATGATGTCATAATGCAAAATTCCATTATGATGTCATAATGCAACATTCCGTTATGATGTCATAATGCAAAATTCCATTATGATGTCATAATGCAAAATTTCATTATGATGTCATAATGCAAAATTCCATTATGATGTCATAATGTAAAATTCCATTATGATGTCATAATGCAAAATTCCATTATGATGTCATAATGCAAAATTCCATTATGATGTCATAATGCAAAATTCCATTATGATGTCATAATGTAGCATTCCATTATGATGTCATAATGCAAAATTCCATTATGATGTCATAATGTTGCATTCCATTATGTTGTCATAATGCAAAATTCCATTATGATGTCATAATGCAATATTCCATTATGATGTCATAATGTAACATTCCATTATGATGTCATAATGCAAAATTCCATTTTGATGTCATAATGTAACATTCCATTATGATGTCATAATGCAAAATTCCATTTTGATGTCATAATGCAAAATTCCATTATGATGTAATAATGCTAAATTCCATTATGATGTCATAATGTAACATTCCATTATGATGTCATAATGCAAAATTCCATTATGATGTCATAATGTAACATTCCATTATGATGTCATAATGCAAAACTCCATTATGATGTCATAATGCAAATTTCCATTATGATGTCATCATGCAAAATTCCATTATGATGTCATCATGCAAAATTCCATTATGATGTCATAATGCAAAATTCCATTATGATGTCATAATGCAAAATTCCATTATGATGTCATAATGCAAAATTCCATTATGATGTCATAATGCAAAATTCCATTATGATGTCATAATGCAAAATTCTATTATGTCATAATGCAAAATTCCATTATGATGTCATAATGCAAAATTCCATTATGATGTCATAATGCAAAATTCCATTATGATGTCATAATGCAAAATTCCATTATGATGTCATAATGCAAAATTCCATTATGATGTCATAATGTAAAATTCCATTATGATGTCATAATGTAAAATTGCATTATGATGTCATAATGCAAAATTCCATTATGATGTCATAATGTAAAATTCCATTATGATGTCATATTGCAAAATTCCATTATGATGTCATAATGCAAAATTCCATTATGATGTCATAATGCAACATTCCATTATGATGTCATAATGCAAAATTCCATTATGATGTCATAATGCAAAATTCCATTATGATGTCATAATGCAAAATTCCATTATGATGTCATAATGCAAAATTCCATTATGATGTCATAATGTAAAATTCCATTATGATGTTATAATGCAAAATTCCATTATGATGTCATAATGCAAAATTCCATTATGATGTCATAATGTAACATCCCATTATGATGTCATAATGCAAAATTCCATTATGATGTCATAATGTAACATTCCATTATGATGTCATAATGCAAAATTCCATTATGATGTCATAATGCAATATTCCATTATGATGTCATAATGTAACATTCCATTATGATGTCATAATGCAACATTCCATTATGATGTCATAATGTAACATTCCATTATGATGTCATAATGCAACATTCGATTATGATGTCATAATGCAAAATTCCATTATGATGTCATAATGTAACATTCCATTATGATGTCATAATGCAAAATTCCATTATGATGTCATAATGTAAAATTCCATTATGATGTCATAATGTAACATCCCATTATGATGTCATAATGCAAAATTCCATTATGATGTCATAATGTACCATTCCATTATGATGTCATAATGCAAAATTCCATTATGATGTCATAATGCAATATTCCATTATGATGTCATAATGTAACATTCCATTATGATGTCATAATGCAACATTCCATTATGATGTCATAATGTAACATTCCATTATGATGTCATAATGCAACATTCGATTATGATGTCATAATGCAAAATTCCATTATGATGTCATAATGTAACATTCCATTATGATGTCATAATGCAAAATTCCATTATGATGTCATAATGTAACATTACATAATGATGTCATAATGCAAAATTCCATTATGATGTCATAATGTAACATTCAATTATGATGTCATAATGTAACATCCCATTATGATGTCATAATGCAACATTCCATTATGATGTCATAATGTAATATCCCATTATGATGTCATAATGCAAAATTCCATTATGATGTCATAATGTAACATTCCATTATGATGTCATAATGCAAAATTCCATTATGATGTCATAATGTAACATTCCATTATGATGTCATAATGCAAAATTCCATTATGATGTCATAATGTAAAATTCCATTATGATGTCATAATGTAACATTCCATTATGATGTCATAATGCAAAATTCCATTATGATGTCATAATGCAAAATTCCATTATGATGTCATAATGCAGAATTCCATTATGATGTCATAATGCAAAATTCCATTATGATGTCATAATGCAAAATTCCATTATGATGTCATAATGTAAAATTCCATTATGATGTCATAATGCAAAATTCCATTATGATGTCATCATGTAAAATTCCATTATGATGTCATAATGCAAAATTCCATTATGATGTCATAATGCAAGATTCCATTATGATGTCATAATGTAACTATCCATTATGATGTCATAATGTAACATTCCATTATGATGTCATAATGTAACATTCCATTATGATGTCATAATGCAAAATTCCATTATGATGTCATAATGTAACATTCCATTATGATGTCATAATGCAAAATTCCATTATGATGTCATAATGCAAAATTCCATTATGATGTAATAATGCAAAATTCCATTATGATGTCATAATGTAAAATTCCATTATGATGTCATAATGTAAAATTCCATTATGATGTCATAATGCAAAATTCCATTATGATGTCATAATGTAACATTCCATTATGATGTCATAATGCAAAATTCCATTATGATGTCATAATGCAAAATTCTATTATGATGTCATAATGCAAAATTCCATTATGATGTCATAATGTAAAACTCCATTATGATGTCATAATGCAAAATTCCATTATGATGTCATAATGTAAAATTCCATTATGATGTCATAATGCAAATTTCCATTATGAGGTCATAATGGAAAATTTCATTATGATATCATAATGTGACATTCCATTATGATGTCATAATGCTAAATTCCATTATGATGTCATAATGTGACATTCCATTATGATGTCATAATGCAAAATTCCATTATGATGTCATAATGCAAAATTCCATTATGATGTCATAATGTAAAATTCCATTATGATGTCATAATGTAAAATTCCATTATGATGTCATAATGCAAAATTCCATTATGATGTCATAATGTAAAATTCCATTATGATGTCATATTGCAAAATTCCATTATGATGTCATAATGCAAAATTCCATTATGATGTCATAATGCAACATTCCATTATGATGTCATAATGCAAAATTCCATTATGATGTCATAATGCAAAATTCCATTATGATGTCATAATGCAAAATTCCATTATGATGTCATAATGTAAAATTCCATTATGATGTCATAATGCAAAATTCCATTATGATGTCATAATGCAAAATTCCATTATGATGTCATAATGCAAAATTCCATTATGATGTCATAATGTAAAATTCCATTATGATGTCATAATGCAAAATTCCATTATGATGTCATAATGCAAAATTCCATTATGATGTCATAATGCAAAATTCCATTATGATGTCATAATGTAAAATTCCATTATGATGTTATAATGCAAAATTCCATTATGATGTCATAATGTAAAATTCCATTATGATGTCATAATGTAACATCCCATTATGATGTCATAATGCAAAATTCCATTATGATGTCATAATGTAACATTCCATTATGATGTCATAATGCAATATTCCATTATGATGTCATAATGTAACATTCCATTATGATGTCATAATGCAACATTCCATTATGATGTCATAATGTAACATTCCATTATGATGTCATAATGCAACATTCGATTATGATGTCATAATGCAAAATTCTATTATGATGTCATAATGTAACATTCCATTATGATGTCATAATGCAAAATTCCATTATGATGTCATAATGTAAAATTCCATTATGATGTCATAATGTAACATCCCATTATGATGTCATAATGCAAAATTCCATTATGATGTCATAATGTACCATTCCATTATGATGTCATAATGCAAAATTCCATTATGATGTCATAATGCAATATTCCATTATGATGTCATAATGTAACATTCCATTATGATGTCATAATGCAACATTCCATTATGATGTCATAATGTAACATTCCATTATGATGTCATAATGCAACATTCGATTATGATGTCATAATGCAAAATTCCATTATGATGTCATAATGTAACATTCCATTATGATGTCATAATGCAAAATTCCATTATGATGTCATAATGTAACATTCCATAATGATGTCATAATGCAAAATTCCATTATGATGTCATAATGTAACATTCAATTATGATGTCATAATGTAACATCCCATTATGATGTCATAATGTAACATTCCATTATGATGTCATAATGCAAAATTCCATTATGATGTCATAATGCAAAATTCCATTATGATGTCATAATGCAAAATTCCATTATGATGTCATAATGTAACATTCCATTATGATGTCATAATGCAAAATTCCATTATGATGTCATAATGTAACATTCCATTATGATGTCATAATGCAAAATTCCATTATGATGTCATAATGTAAAATTCCATTATGATGTCATAATGTAACATTCCATTATGATGTCATAATGCAAAATTCCATTATGATGTCATAATGCAAAATTCCATTATGATGTCATAATGCAGAATTCCATTATGATGTCATAATGCAAAATTCCATTATGATGTCATAATGCAAAATTCCATTATGATGTCATAATCTAAAATTCCATTATGATGTCATAATGCAAAATTCCATTATGATGTCATAATGTAAAATTCCATTATGATGTCATAATGCAAAATTCCATTATGATGTCATAATGCAAGATTCCATTATGATGTCATAATGTAACTATCCATTATGATGTCATAATGCAAAATTCCATTATGATGTCATAATGCAAAATTCCATTATGATGTCATAATGTAAAATTCCATTATGATGTCATAATGCAAAATTCCATTATGATGTCATAATGTAAAATTCCATTATGATGTCATAATGCAAAATTCCATTATGATGTCATAATGCAAGATTCCATTATGATGTCATAATGTAACTATCCATTATGATGTCATAATGTAACATTCCATTATGATGTCATAATGTAACATTCCATTATGATGTCATAATGCAAAATTCCATTATGATGTCATAATGCAAAATTCCATTATGATGTCATAATGTAAAATTCCATTATGATGTCATAATGCAAAATTCCATTATGATGTCATAATGCAAAATTCCATTATGATGTCATATTGTAAAATTCCATTATGATGTCATAATACAAAATTCCATTATGATGTCATATTGTAAAATTCCATTATGATGTCATAATGCAAAATTCCATTATGATGTCATAATGTAAAATTCCATTATGATGTCATAATGCAAAATTCCATTATGATGTCATAATGCAAAATTCCATTATGATGTCATAATGTAACATTCCATTATGATGTCATAATGTAACATTCCATTATGATGTCATAATGCAAAATTCCATTTTGATGTCATAATGTAACATTCCATTATGATGTCATTATGCAAAATTCCATTTTGATGTCATAATGCAAAATTCCATTATGATGTAATAATGCTAAATTCCATTATGATGTCATAATGTAACATTCCATTATGATGTCATAATGCAAAATTCCATTATGATGTCATAATGTAACATTCCATTATGATGTCATAATGCAAAACTCCATTATGATGTCATAATGCAAATTTCCATTATGATGTCATCATGCAAAATTCCATTATGATGTCATAATGCAAAATTCCATTATGATGTCATAATGCAAAATTCCATTATGATGTCATAATGCAAAATTCCATTATGATGTCATAATGCAAAATTCCATTATGATGTCATAATGCAAAATTCTATTATGTCATAATGCAAAATTCCATTATGATGTCATAATGCAAAATTCCATTATGATGTCATAATGCAAAATTCCATTATGATGTCATAATGCAAAATTCCATTATGATGTCATAATGCAAAATTCCATTATGATGTCATAATGTAAAATTCCATTATGATGTCATAATGTAAAATTCCATTATGATGTCATAATGCAAAATTCCATTATGATGTCATAATGTAAAATTCCATTATGATGTCATATTGCAAAATTCCATTATGATGTCATAATGCAAAATTCCATTATGATGTCATAATGCAACATTCCATTATGATGTCATAATGCAACATTCCATTATGATGTCATAATGCAAAATTCCATTATGATGTCATAATGCAAAATTCCATTATGATGTCATAATGTAAAATTCCATTATGATGTCATAATGCAAAATTCCATTATGATGTCATAATGTAAAATTCCATTATGATGTCATAATGTAACATCCCATTATGATGTCATAATGCAAAATTCCATTATGATGTCATAATGTAACATTCCATTATGATGTCATAATGCAAAATTCCATTATGATGTCATAATGCAATATTCCATTATGATGTCATAATGTAACATTCCATTATGATGTCATAATGCAACATTCCATTATGATGTCATAATGCAACATTCGATTATGATGTCATAATGCAAAATTCCATTATGATGTCATAATGTAACATTCCATTATGATGTCATAATGCAAAATTCCATTATGATGTCATAATGCAAAATTCCATTATGATGTCATAATGTAAAATTCCATTATGATGTCATAATGTAACATCCCATTATGATGTCATAATGCAAAATTCCATTATGATGTCATAATGTACCATTCCATTATGATGTCATAATGCAAAATTCCATTATGATGTCATAATGCAATATTCCATTATGATGTCATAATGTAACATTCCATTATGATGTCATAATGCAACATTCCATTATGATGTCATAATGTAACATTCCATTATGATGTCATAATGCAACATTCGATTATGATGTCATAATGCAAAATTCCATTATGATGTCATAATGTAACATTCCATTATGATGTCATAATGCAAAATTCCATTATGATGTCATAATGTAACATTCCATAATGATGTCATAATGCAAAATTCCATTATGATGTCATAATGTAACATTCAATTATGATGTCATAATGTAACATCCCATTATGATGTCATAATGCAACATTCCATTATGATGTCATAATGTAATATCCCATTATGATGTCATAATGCAAAATTCCATTATGATGTCATAATGTAACATTCCATTATGATGTCATAATGCAAAATTCCATTATGATGTCATAATGTAACATTCCATTATGATGTCATAATGCAAAATTCCATTATGATGTCATAATGTAAAATTCCATTATGATGTCATAATGTAACATTCCATTATGATGTCATAATGCAAAATTCCATTATGATGTCATAATGCAAAATTCCATTATGATGTCATAATGCAGAATTCCATTATGATGTCATAATGCAAAATTCCATTATGATGTCATAATGCAAAATTCCATTATGATGTCATAATGTAAAATTCCATTATGATGTCATAATGCAAAATTCCATTATGATGTCATAATGTAAAATTCCATTATGATGTCATAATGCAAAATTCCATTATGATGTCATTATGCAAGATTCCATTATGATGTCATAATGTAACTATCCATTATGATGTCATAATGTAACATTCCATTATGATGTCATAATGTAACATTCCATTATGATGTCATAATGCAAAATTCCATTATGATCTCATAATGTAACATTCCATTATGATGTCATAATGCAAAATTCCATTATGATGTCATAATGCAAAATTCTATTATGATGTAATAATGCAAAATTCCATTATGATGTCATAATGTAACATTCCATTATGATGTCATAATGCAAAATTCCATTATGATGTCATAATGTAACATTCCATTATGATGTCATAATGCAAAATTCCATTATGATGTCATAATGTAACATTCCATTATGATGTCATAATGCAAAATTCCATTATGATGTCATAATGTAACATTCCATTATGATGTCATAATGCAAAATTCCATTATGATGTCATAATGTAACATTCAATTATGATCTCATAATGTAACATCCCATTATGATGTCATAATGCAACATTCCATTATGATGTCATAATGTAATATCCCATTATGATGTCATAATGTAACATTCCATTATGATGTCATAATGCAAAATTCCATTATGATGCCATAATGTAACATTCCATTATGATGTCATAATGCAAAATTCCATTATGATGTCATAATGTAACATTCCATTATGATGTCATAATGCAAAATTCCATTATGATGTCATAATGTAAAATTCCATTATGATGTCATAATGCAAAATTCCATTATGATGTCATAATGTAAAATTCCATTATGATGTCATAATGCAAAATTCCATTATGATGTCATAATGTAAAATTCCATTATGATGTCATAATGCAAAATTCCATTATGATGTCATAATGCAAGATTCCATTATGATGTCATAATGTAACTATCCATTATGATGTCATAATGTAACATTCCATTATGATGTCATAATGTAACATTCCATTATGATGTCATAATGCAAAATTCCATTATGATGTCATAATGTAACATTCCATTATGATGTCATAATGCAAAATTCCATTATGATGTCATAATGCAAAATTCCATTATGATGTCATAATGCAAAATTCTATTATGATGTCATAATGCAAAATTCCATTATGATGTCATAATGTAAAACTCCATTATGATGTCATAATGCAAAATTCCATTATGATGTCATAATGTAAAATTCCATTATGATGTCATAATGCAAATTTCCATTATGAGGTCATAATGCAAAATTTCATTATGATATCATAATGTGACATTCCATTATGATGTCATAATGCTAAATTCCATTATGATGTCATAATGCAAAATTCCATTATGATGTCATAATGTAACATTCCATTATGATGTCATAATGCAAAATTCCATTATGATGTCATAATGCAAAATTCCATTATGATGTCTTAATGTAAAATTCCATTATGATGTCATAATGCAAAATTCCATTATGATGTCATAATGTAAAATTCCATTATGATGTCATAATGTAACATCCCATTATGATGTCATAATCCAAAATTCCATTATGATGTCATAATGTAACATCCCATTATGATGTCATAATGCAAAATTCCATTATGATGTCATAATGTAACATCCCATTATGATGTCATAATGCAAAATTCCATTATGATGTCATAATGCAAAATTCCATTATGATGTCATAATGTAACATTCCATTATGATGTCATAATGCAACATTCCATTATGATGTCATAATGCAAAATTCCATTATGATGTCATAATGTAACATTCCATTATGATGTCATAATGCAAAATTCCATTATGATGTCATAATGCAAAATTCCATTATGATGTCATAATGTAACATTCCATTATGATGTCATAATGCAAAATTCCATTATGATGTCATAATGCAAAATTCCATTATGATGTCTTAATGTAAAATTCCATTATGATGTCATAATGCAAAATTCCATTATGATGTCATAATGTAAAATTCCATTATGATGTCATAATGTAACATCCCATTATGATGTCATAATCCAAAATTCCATTATGATGTCATAATGTAACATCCCATTATGATGTCATAATGCAAAATTCCATTATGATGTCATAATGTAACATCCCATTATGATGTCATAATGCAAAATTCCATTATGATGTCATAATGCAAAATTCCATTATGATGTCATAATGTAACATTCCATTATGATGTCATAATGCAACATTCCATTATGATGTCATAATGCAAAATTCCATTATGATGTCATAATGTAACATTCCATTATGATGTCATAATGCAAAATTCCATTATGATGTCATAATGTAACATTCAATTATGATCTCATAATGTAACATCCCATTATGATGTCATAATGCAACATTCCATTATGATGTCATAATGTAATATCCCATTATGATGTCATAATGTAACATTCCATTATGATGTCATAATGCAAAATTCCATTATGATGCCATAATGTAACATTCCATTATGATGTCATAATGCAAAATTCCATTATGATGTCATAATGTAACATTCCATTATGATGTCATAATGCAAAATTCCATTATGATGTCATAATGTAAAATTCCATTATGATGTCATAATGCAAAATTCCATTATGATGTCATAATGTAAAATTCCATTATGATGTCATAATGCAAAATTCCATTATGATGTCATAATGTAAAATTCCATTATGATGTCATAATGCAAAATTCCATTATGATGTCATAATGCAAGATTCCATTATGATGTCATAATGTAACTATCCATTATGATGTCATAATGTAACATTCCATTATGATGTCATAATGTAACATTCCATTATGATGTCATAATGCAAAATTCCATTATGATGTCATAATGTAACATTCCATTATGATGTCATAATGCAAAATTCCATTATGATGTCATAATGCAAAATTCCATTATGATGTCATAATGCAAAATTCTATTATGATGTCATAATGCAAAATTCCATTATGATGTCATAATGTAAAACTCCATTATGATGTCATAATGCAAAATTCCATTATGATGTCATAATGTAAAATTCCATTATGATGTCATAATGCAAATTTCCATTATGAGGTCATAATGCAAAATTTCATTATGATATCATAATGTGACATTCCATTATGATGTCATAATGCTAAATTCCATTATGATGTCATAATGCAAAATTCCATTATGATGTCATAATGTAACATTCCATTATGATGTCATAATGCAAAATTCCATTATGATGTCATAATGCAAAATTCCATTATGATGTCTTAATGTAAAATTCCATTATGATGTCATAATGCAAAATTCCATTATGATGTCATAATGTAAAATTCCATTATGATGTCATAATGTAACATCCCATTATGATGTCATAATCCAAAATTCCATTATGATGTCATAATGTAACATCCCATTATGATGTCATAATGCAAAATTCCATTATGATGTCATAATGTAACATCCCATTATGATGTCATAATGCAAAATTCCATTATGATGTCATAATGCAAAATTCCATTATGATGTCATAATGTAACATTCCATTATGATGTCATAATGCAACATTCCATTATGATGTCATAATGCAAAATTCCATTATGATGTCATAATGTAACATTCCATTATGATGTCATAATGCAAAATTCCATTATGATGTCATAATGCAAAATTCCATTATGATGTCATAATGTAACATTCCATTATGATGTCATAATGCAAAATTCCATTATGATGTCATAATGCAAAATTCCATTATGATGTCTTAATGTAAAATTCCATTATGATGTCATAATGCAAAATTCCATTATGATGTCATAATGTAAAATTCCATTATGATGTCATAATGTAACATCCCATTATGATGTCATAATCCAAAATTCCATTATGATGTCATAATGTAACATCCCATTATGATGTCATAATGCAAAATTCCATTATGATGTCATAATGTAACATCCCATTATGATGTCATAATGCAAAATTCCATTATGATGTCATAATGCAAAATTCCATTATGATGTCATAATGTAACATTCCATTATGATGTCATAATGCAACATTCCATTATGATGTCATAATGCAAAATTCCATTATGATGTCATAATGTAACATTCCATTATGATGTCATAATGCAAAATTCCATTATGATGTCATAATGTAACATTCAATTATGATCTCATAATGTAACATCCCATTATGATGTCATAATGCAACATTCCATTATGATGTCATAATGTAATATCCCATTATGATGTCATAATGTAACATTCCATTATGATGTCATAATGCAAAATTCCATTATGATGCCATAATGTAACATTCCATTATGATGTCATAATGCAAAATTCCATTATGATGTCATAATGTAACATTCCATTATGATGTCATAATGCAAAATTCCATTATGATGTCATAATGTAAAATTCCATTATGATGTCATAATGCAAAATTCCATTATGATGTCATAATGTAAAATTCCATTATGATGTCATAATGCAAAATTCCATTATGATGTCATAATGTAAAATTCCATTATGATGTCATAATGCAAAATTCCATTATGATGTCATAATGCAAGATTCCATTATGATGTCATAATGTAACTATCCATTATGATGTCATAATGTAACATTCCATTATGATGTCATAATGTAACATTCCATTATGATGTCATAATGCAAAATTCCATTATGATGTCATAATGTAACATTCCATTATGATGTCATAATGCAAAATTCCATTATGATGTCATAATGCAAAATTCCATTATGATGTCATAATGCAAAATTCTATTATGATGTCATAATGCAAAATTCCATTATGATGTCATAATGTAAAACTCCATTATGATGTCATAATGCAAAATTCCATTATGATGTCATAATGTAAAATTCCATTATGATGTCATAATGCAAATTTCCATTATGAGGTCATAATGCAAAATTTCATTATGATATCATAATGTGACATTCCATTATGATGTCATAATGCTAAATTCCATTATGATGTCATAATGCAAAATTCCATTATGATGTCATAATGTAACATTCCATTATGATGTCATAATGCAAAATTCCATTATGATGTCATAATGCAAAATTCCATTATGATGTCTTAATGTAAAATTCCATTATGATGTCATAATGCAAAATTCCATTATGATGTCATAATGTAAAATTCCATTATGATGTCATAATGTAACATCCCATTATGATGTCATAATCCAAAATTCCATTATGATGTCATAATGTAACATCCCATTATGATGTCATAATGCAAAATTCCATTATGATGTCATAATGTAACATCCCATTATGATGTCATAATGCAAAATTCCATTATGATGTCATAATGCAAAATTCCATTATGATGTCATAATGTAACATTCCATTATGATGTCATAATGCAACATCCCATTATGATGTCATAATCCAAAATTCCATTATGATGTCATAATGTAACATCCCATTATGATGTCATAATGCAAAATTCCATTATGATGTCATAATGTAACATCCCATTATGATGTCATAATGCAAAATTCCATTATGATGTCATAATGCAAAATTCCATTATGATGTCATAATGTAACATTCCATTATGATGTCATAATGCAACATTCCATTATGATGTCATAATGCAAAATTCCATTATGATGTCATAATGTAACATTCCATTATGATGTCATAATGCAAAATTCCATTATGATGTCATAATGCAAAATTCCATTATGATGTCATAATGCAACATTCCGTTATGATGTCATAATGCAAAATTCCATTATGATGTCATAATGCAAAATTTCATTATGATGTCATAATGCAAAATTCCATTATGATGTCATAATGTAAAATTCCATTATGATGTCATAATGCAAAATTCCATTATGATGTCATAATGTAACATCCCATCATGATGTCATAATGCAAAATTCCATTATGATGTCATAATGTAGCATTCCATTATGATGTCATAATGCAAAATTCCATTATGATGTCATAATGTTGCATTCCATTATGATGTCATAATGCAACATTCGATTATGATGTCATAATGTAAAATTCCATTATGATGTCATAATGCAAAATTCCATTATGATGTCATAATGCAAAATTCCATTATGATGTCATAATGTAAAATTCCATTATGATGTCATAATGCAAAATTCCATTATGATGTCATAATGTAACATTCCATTATGATGTCATAATGCAAAACTCCATTATGATGTCATAATGTAACATTCCATTATGATGTCATAATGCAAAATTCCATTATGATGTCATAATGTAACATTCCATTATGATGTCATAATGCAAAATTCCATTATGATGTCATAATGTAACATCCCATTATGATGTCATAATGCAAAATTCCATTATGATGTCATAATGTAACATCCCATTATGATGTCATAATGCAAAAATTCCATTATGATGTCATAATGTAACATCCCATTATGATGTCATAATGCAAAATTCCATTATGATGTCATAATGCAACATTCCATTATGATGTCATAATGTAACATTCCATTATGATGTCATATTGCAACTTTCCATTATGATGTCATAATTCAAAATTCCATTATGATGTCATAATGTAACATTCCATTATGATGTCATAATGCAAAATTCCATTATGATGTCATAATGTAACATTCCATTATGATGTCATAATGCAAAATTCCATTATGATGTCATAATGTAACATTCCATTATGATGTCATAATGCAAAATTCCATTATGATGTCATAATGTAACATTCCATTATGATGTCATAATGCAAAATTCCATTATGATGTCATAATGTAACATTCCATTATGATGTCATAATGCAAAATTCCATTATGATGTCATAATGCAACATTCCATTATGATGTCATAATGCAAAATTCCATTATGATGTCATAATGCAACATTCCATTATGATGTCATAATGTAACATTCCATTATGATGTCATAATGCAACATTCCATTATGATGTCATAATGTAACATTCCATTATGATGTCATAATGCAACATTCCATTATGATGTCATGATGCAAACTTCCATTATGATGTCATAATGTAACATTCCATTATGATGTCATAATGCAAAATTCCATTATGATGTCATAATGTAACATTCCATTATGATGTCATAATGCAAAATTCCATTATGATGTCATAATGTAACATTCCATTATGATGTCATAATGTAACGTCCCATTATGATGTCATAATGCAAAATTCCATTATGATGTCATAATGTAACATTCCATTATGATGTCATAATGCAAAATTCCATTGTGATGTCATAATGCAAAATTCCATTGTGATGTCATAATGTAAAATTCCATTATGATGTCATAATGCAAAATTCCATTATGATGTCATAATGTAAAATTCCATTATGATGTCATATTGCAAAATTCCATTATGATGTCATAATGCAAAATTCCATTATGATGTCATAATGTAAAATTCCATTATGATGTCATAATGTAACATCCCATTATGATGTCATAATGCAAAATTCCATTATGATGTCATAATGTAACATTCCATTATGATGTCATAATGCAAAATTCCATTATGATGTCATAATGCAATATTCCATTACGATGTCATAATGTAACATGCCATTATGATGTCATAATGCAACATTCCATTATAATGTCATAATGTAACATTCCATTATGATGTCATAATGCAACATTCGATTATGATGTCATAATGTAAAATTCCATTATGATGTCATAATGCAAAATTCCATTATGATGTCATAATGCAAAATTCCATTATGATGTCATAATGTAAAATTCCATTATGATGTCATAATGCAAAATTCCATTATGATGTCATAATGCAGAATTCCATTATGATGTCATATTGTAAAATTCCATTATGATGTCATAATGCAAAGTTCCATTATGATGTCATAATGTAACATTCCATTATGATGTCATAATGCAAAATTCCATTATGATGTCATAATGCAAAATTCCATTATGATGTCTTAATGTAAAATTCCATTATGATGTCATAATGCAAAATTCCATTATGATGTCATAATGTAAAATTCCATTATGATGTCATAATGTAACATCCCATTATGATGTCATAATGCAAAATTCCATTATGATGTCATAATGTAACATCCCATTATGATGTCATAATGCAAAATTCCATTATGATGTCATAATGTAACATCCCATTATGATGTCATAATGCAAAATTCCATTATGATGTCATAATGCAAAATTCCATTATGATGTCATAATGTAACATTCCATTATGATGTCATAATGCAACATTCCATTATGATGTCATAATGCAAAATTCCATTATGATGTCATAATGTAACATTCCATTATGATGTCATAATGCAAAATTCCATTATGATGTCATAATGTAACATTCCATTATGATGTCATAATGCAAAATTCCATTATGATGTCATATTGCAAAATTCCATTATGATGTCATAATGCAAAATTCCATTATGATGTCATATTGCAAAATTCCATTATGATGTCATATTGCAAAATTCCATTATGATGTCATAATGCAAAATTCCATTATGATGTCATAATGCAACATTCCGTTATGATGTCATAATGCAAAATTCCATTATGATGTCATAATGCAAAATTTCATTATGATGTCATAATGCAAAATTCCATTATGATGTCATAATGTAAAATTCCATTATGATGTCATAATGCAAAATTCCATTATGATGTCATAATGCAAAATTCCATTATGATGTCATAATGCAAAATTCCATTATGATGTCATAATGTAGCATTCCATTATGATGTCATAATGCAAAATTCCATTATGATGTCATAATGTTGCATTCCATTATGTTGTCATAATGCAAAATTCCATTATGATGTCATAATGCAATATTCCATTATGATGTCATAATGTAACATTCCATTATGATGTCATAATGCAACATTCCATTATGATGTCATAATGTAACATTCCATTATGATGTCATAATGCAACATTCGATTATGATGTCATAATGTAAAATTCCATTATGATGTCATAATGCAAAATTCCATTATGATGTCATAATGCAAAATTCCATTATGATGTCATAATGCAAAATTCCATTATGATGTCATAATGTAAAATTCCATTATGATGTCATAATGCAAAATTCCATTATGATGTCATATTGTAAAATTCCATTATGATGTCATAATGCAAAATTCCATTATGATGTCATATTGTAAAATTCCATTATGATGTCATAATGCAAAATTCCATTATGATGTCATAATGTAAAATTCCATTATGATGTCATAATGCAAAATTCCATTATGATGTCATAATGCAAAATTCCATTATGATGTCATAATGTAACATTCGATTATGATGTCATAATGTAACATTCCATTATGATGTCATAATGCAAAATTCCATTTTGATGTCATAATGTAACATTCCATTATGATGTCATAATGCAAAATTCCATTTTGATGTCATAATGCAAAATTCCATTATGATGTAATAATGCTAAATTCCATTATGATGTCATAATGTAACATTCCATTATGATGTCATAATGCAAAATTCCATTATGATGTCATAATGTAACATTCCATTATGATGTCATAATGCAAAACTCCATTATGATGTCATAATGCAAATTTCCATTATGATGTCATCATGCAAAATTCCATTATGATGTCATCATGCAAAATTCCATTATGATGTCATAATGCAAAATTCCATTATGATGTCATAATGCAAAATTCCATTATGATGTCATAATGCAAAATTCCATTATGATGTCATAATGCAAAATTCCATTATGATGTCATAATGCAAAATTCTATTATGTCATAATGCAAAATTCCATTATGATGTCATAATGCAAAATTCCATTATGATGTCATAATGCAAAATTCCATTATGATGTCATAATGCAAAATTCCATTATGATGTCATAATGCAAAATTCCATTATGATGTCATAATGTAAAATTCCATTATGATGTCATAATGTAAAATTGCATTATGATGTCATAATGCAAAATTCCATTATGATGTCATAATGTAAAATTCCATTATGATGTCATATTGCAAAATTCCATTATGATGTCATAATGCAAAATTCCATTATGATGTCATAATGCAACATTCCATTATGATGTCATAATGCAAAATTCCATTATGATGTCATAATGCAAAATTCCATTATGATGTCATAATGCAAAATTCCATTATGATGTCATAATGCAAAATTCCATTATGATGTCATAATGTAAAATTCCATTATGATGTTATAATGCAAAATTCCATTATGATGTCATAATGCAAAATTCCATTATGATGTCATAATGTAACATCCCATTATGATGTCATAATGCAAAATTCCATTATGATGTCATAATGTAACATTCCATTATGATGTCATAATGCAAAATTCCATTATGATGTCATAATGCAATATTCCATTATGATGTCATAATGTAACATTCCATTATGATGTCATAATGCAACATTCCATTATGATGTCATAATGTAACATTCCATTATGATGTCATAATGCAACATTCGATTATGATGTCATAATGCAAAATTCCATTATGATGTCATAATGTAACATTCCATTATGATGTCATAATGCAAAATTCCATTATGATGTCATAATGTAAAATTCCATTATGATGTCATAATGTAACATCCCATTATGATGTCATAATGCAAAATTCCATTATGATGTCATAATGTACCATTCCATTATGATGTCATAATGCAAAATTCCATTATGATGTCATAATGCAATATTCCATTATGATGTCATAATGTAACATTCCATTATGATGTCATAATGCAACATTCCATTATGATGTCATAATGTAACATTCCATTATGATGTCATAATGCAACATTCGATTATGATGTCATAATGCAAAATTCCATTATGATGTCATAATGTAACATTCCATTATGATGTCATAATGCAAAATTCCATTATGATGTCATAATGTAACATTACATAATGATGTCATAATGCAAAATTCCATTATGATGTCATAATGTAACATTCAATTATGATGTCATAATGTAACATCCCATTATGATGTCATAATGCAACATTCCATTATGATGTCATAATGTAATATCCCATTATGATGTCATAATGCAAAATTCCATTATGATGTCATAATGTAACATTCCATTATGATGTCATAATGCAAAATTCCATTATGATGTCATAATGTAACATTCCATTATGATGTCATAATGCAAAATTCCATTATGATGTCATAATGTAAAATTCCATTATGATGTCATAATGTAACATTCCATTATGATGTCATAATGCAAAATTCCATTATGATGTCATAATGCAAAATTCCATTATGATGTCATAATGCAGAATTCCATTATGATGTCATAATGCAAAATTCCATTATGATGTCATAATGCAAAATTCCATTATGATGTCATAATGTAAAATTCCATTATGATGTCATAATGCAAAATTCCATTATGATGTCATCATGTAAAATTCCATTATGATGTCATAATGCAAAATTCCATTATGATGTCATAATGCAAGATTCCATTATGATGTCATAATGTAACTATCCATTATGATGTCATAATGTAACATTCCATTATGATGTCATAATGTAACATTCCATTATGATGTCATAATGCAAAATTCCATTATGATGTCATAATGTAACATTCCATTATGATGTCATAATGCAAAATTCCATTATGATGTCATAATGCAAAATTCCATTATGATGTAATAATGCAAAATTCCATTATGATGTCATAATGTAAAATTCCATTATGATGTCATAATGTAAAATTCCATTATGATGTCATAATGCAAAATTCCATTATGATGTCATAATGTAACATTCCATTATGATGTCATAATGCAAAATTCCATTATGATGTCATAATGCAAAATTCTATTATGATGTCATAATGCAAAATTCCATTATGATGTCATAATGTAAAACTCCATTATGATGTCATAATGCAAAATTCCATTATGATGTCATAATGTAAAATTCCATTATGATGTCATAATGCAAATTTCCATTATGAGGTCATAATGGAAAATTTCATTATGATATCATAATGTGACATTCCATTATGATGTCATAATGCTAAATTCCATTATGATGTCATAATGTGACATTCCATTATGATGTCATAATGCAAAATTCCATTATGATGTCATAATGCAAAATTCCATTATGATGTCATAATGTAAAATTCCATTATGATGTCATAATGTAAAATTCCATTATGATGTCATAATGCAAAATTCCATTATGATGTCATAATGTAAAATTCCATTATGATGTCATATTGCAAAATTCCATTATGATGTCATAATGCAAAATTCCATTATGATGTCATAATGCAACATTCCATTATGATGTCATAATGCAAAATTCCATTATGATGTCATAATGCAAAATTCCATTATGATGTCATAATGCAAAATTCCATTATGATGTCATAATGTAAAATTCCATTATGATGTCATAATGCAAAATTCCATTATGATGTCATAATGCAAAATTCCATTATGATGTCATAATGTAAAATTCCATTATGATGTCATAATGCAAAATTCCATTATGATGTCATAATGCAAAATTCCATTATGATGTCATAATGCAAAATTCCATTATGATGTCATAATGTAAAATTCCATTATGATGTTATAATGCAAAATTCCATTATGATGTCATAATGTAAAATTCCATTATGATGTCATAATGTAACATCCCATTATGATGTCATAATGCAAAATTCCATTATGATGTCATAATGTAACATTCCATTATGATGTCATAATGCAATATTCCATTATGATGTCATAATGTAACATTCCATTATGATGTCATAATGCAACATTCCATTATGATGTCATAATGTAACATTCCATTATGATGTCATAATGCAACATTCGATTATGATGTCATAATGCAAAATTCTATTATGATGTCATAATGTAACATTCCATTATGATGTCATAATGCAAAATTCCATTATGATGTCATAATGTAAAATTCCATTATGATGTCATAATGTAACATCCCATTATGATGTCATAATGCAAAATTCCATTATGATGTCATAATGTACCATTCCATTATGATGTCATAATGCAAAATTCCATTATGATGTCATAATGCAATATTCCATTATGATGTCATAATGTAACATTCCATTATGATGTCATAATGCAACATTCCATTATGATGTCATAATGTAACATTCCATTATGATGTCATAATGCAACATTCGATTATGATGTCATAATGCAAAATTCCATTATGATGTCATAATGTAACATTCCATTATGATGTCATAATGCAAAATTCCATTATGATGTCATAATGTAACATTCCATAATGATGTCATAATGCAAAATTCCATTATGATGTCATAATGTAACATTCAATTATGATGTCATAATGTAACATCCCATTATGATGTCATAATGTAACATTCCATTATGATGTCATAATGCAAAATTCCATTATGATGTCATAATGCAAAATTCCATTATGATGTCATAATGCAAAATTCCATTATGATGTCATAATGTAACATTCCATTATGATGTCATAATGCAAAATTCCATTATGATGTCATAATGTAACATTCCATTATGATGTCATAATGCAAAATTCCATTATGATGTCATAATGTAAAATTCCATTATGATGTCATAATGTAACATTCCATTATGATGTCATAATGCAAAATTCCATTATGATGTCATAATGCAAAATTCCATTATGATGTCATAATGCAGAATTCCATTATGATGTCATAATGCAAAATTCCATTATGATGTCATAATGCAAAATTCCATTATGATGTCATAATCTAAAATTCCATTATGATGTCATAATGCAAAATTCCATTATGATGTCATAATGTAAAATTCCATTATGATGTCATAATGCAAAATTCCATTATGATGTCATAATGCAAGATTCCATTATGATGTCATAATGTAACTATCCATTATGATGTCATAATGCAAAATTCCATTATGATGTCATAATGCAAAATTCCATTATGATGTCATAATGTAAAATTCCATTATGATGTCATAATGCAAAATTCCATTATGATGTCATAATGTAAAATTCCATTATGATGTCATAATGCAAAATTCCATTATGATGTCATAATGCAAGATTCCATTATGATGTCATAATGTAACTATCCATTATGATGTCATAATGTAACATTCCATTATGATGTCATAATGTAACATTCCATTATGATGTCATAATGCAAAATTCCATTATGATGTCATAATGCAAAATTCCATTATGATGTCATAATGTAAAATTCCATTATGATGTCATAATGCAAAATTCCATTATGATGTCATAATGCAAAATTCCATTATGATGTCATATTGTAAAATTCCATTATGATGTCATAATACAAAATTCCATTATGATGTCATATTGTAAAATTCCATTATGATGTCATAATGCAAAATTCCATTATGATGTCATAATGTAAAATTCCATTATGATGTCATAATGCAAAATTCCATTATGATGTCATAATGCAAAATTCCATTATGATGTCATAATGTAACATTCCATTATGATGTCATAATGTAACATTCCATTATGATGTCATAATGCAAAATTCCATTTTGATGTCATAATGTAACATTCCATTATGATGTCATTATGCAAAATTCCATTTTGATGTCATAATGCAAAATTCCATTATGATGTAATAATGCTAAATTCCATTATGATGTCATAATGTAACATTCCATTATGATGTCATAATGCAAAATTCCATTATGATGTCATAATGTAACATTCCATTATGATGTCATAATGCAAAACTCCATTATGATGTCATAATGCAAATTTCCATTATGATGTCATCATGCAAAATTCCATTATGATGTCATAATGCAAAATTCCATTATGATGTCATAATGCAAAATTCCATTATGATGTCATAATGCAAAATTCCATTATGATGTCATAATGCAAAATTCCATTATGATGTCATAATGCAAAATTCTATTATGTCATAATGCAAAATTCCATTATGATGTCATAATGCAAAATTCCATTATGATGTCATAATGCAAAATTCCATTATGATGTCATAATGCAAAATTCCATTATGATGTCATAATGCAAAATTCCATTATGATGTCATAATGTAAAATTCCATTATGATGTCATAATGTAAAATTCCATTATGATGTCATAATGCAAAATTCCATTATGATGTCATAATGTAAAATTCCATTATGATGTCATATTGCAAAATTCCATTATGATGTCATAATGCAAAATTCCATTATGATGTCATAATGCAACATTCCATTATGATGTCATAATGCAACATTCCATTATGATGTCATAATGCAAAATTCCATTATGATGTCATAATGCAAAATTCCATTATGATGTCATAATGTAAAATTCCATTATGATGTCATAATGCAAAATTCCATTATGATGTCATAATGTAAAATTCCATTATGATGTCATAATGTAACATCCCATTATGATGTCATAATGCAAAATTCCATTATGATGTCATAATGTAACATTCCATTATGATGTCATAATGCAAAATTCCATTATGATGTCATAATGCAATATTCCATTATGATGTCATAATGTAACATTCCATTATGATGTCATAATGCAACATTCCATTATGATGTCATAATGCAACATTCGATTATGATGTCATAATGCAAAATTCCATTATGATGTCATAATGTAACATTCCATTATGATGTCATAATGCAAAATTCCATTATGATGTCATAATGCAAAATTCCATTATGATGTCATAATGTAAAATTCCATTATGATGTCATAATGTAACATCCCATTATGATGTCATAATGCAAAATTCCATTATGATGTCATAATGTACCATTCCATTATGATGTCATAATGCAAAATTCCATTATGATGTCATAATGCAATATTCCATTATGATGTCATAATGTAACATTCCATTATGATGTCATAATGCAACATTCCATTATGATGTCATAATGTAACATTCCATTATGATGTCATAATGCAACATTCGATTATGATGTCATAATGCAAAATTCCATTATGATGTCATAATGTAACATTCCATTATGATGTCATAATGCAAAATTCCATTATGATGTCATAATGTAACATTCCATAATGATGTCATAATGCAAAATTCCATTATGATGTCATAATGTAACATTCAATTATGATGTCATAATGTAACATCCCATTATGATGTCATAATGCAACATTCCATTATGATGTCATAATGTAATATCCCATTATGATGTCATAATGCAAAATTCCATTATGATGTCATAATGTAACATTCCATTATGATGTCATAATGCAAAATTCCATTATGATGTCATAATGTAACATTCCATTATGATGTCATAATGCAAAATTCCATTATGATGTCATAATGTAAAATTCCATTATGATGTCATAATGTAACATTCCATTATGATGTCATAATGCAAAATTCCATTATGATGTCATAATGCAAAATTCCATTATGATGTCATAATGCAGAATTCCATTATGATGTCATAATGCAAAATTCCATTATGATGTCATAATGCAAAATTCCATTATGATGTCATAATGTAAAATTCCATTATGATGTCATAATGCAAAATTCCATTATGATGTCATAATGTAAAATTCCATTATGATGTCATAATGCAAAATTCCATTATGATGTCATTATGCAAGATTCCATTATGATGTCATAATGTAACTATCCATTATGATGTCATAATGTAACATTCCATTATGATGTCATAATGTAACATTCCATTATGATGTCATAATGCAAAATTCCATTATGATCTCATAATGTAACATTCCATTATGATGTCATAATGCAAAATTCCATTATGATGTCATAATGCAAAATTCTATTATGATGTAATAATGCAAAATTCCATTATGATGTCATAATGTAACATTCCATTATGATGTCATAATGCAAAATTCCATTATGATGTCATAATGTAACATTCCATTATGATGTCATAATGCAAAATTCCATTATGATGTCATAATGTAACATTCCATTATGATGTCATAATGCAAAATTCCATTATGATGTCATAATGTAACATTCCATTATGATGTCATAATGCAAAATTCCATTATGATGTCATAATGTAACATTCAATTATGATCTCATAATGTAACATCCCATTATGATGTCATAATGCAACATTCCATTATGATGTCATAATGTAATATCCCATTATGATGTCATAATGTAACATTCCATTATGATGTCATAATGCAAAATTCCATTATGATGCCATAATGTAACATTCCATTATGATGTCATAATGCAAAATTCCATTATGATGTCATAATGTAACATTCCATTATGATGTCATAATGCAAAATTCCATTATGATGTCATAATGTAAAATTCCATTATGATGTCATAATGCAAAATTCCATTATGATGTCATAATGTAAAATTCCATTATGATGTCATAATGCAAAATTCCATTATGATGTCATAATGTAAAATTCCATTATGATGTCATAATGCAAAATTCCATTATGATGTCATAATGCAAGATTCCATTATGATGTCATAATGTAACTATCCATTATGATGTCATAATGTAACATTCCATTATGATGTCATAATGTAACATTCCATTATGATGTCATAATGCAAAATTCCATTATGATGTCATAATGTAACATTCCATTATGATGTCATAATGCAAAATTCCATTATGATGTCATAATGCAAAATTCCATTATGATGTCATAATGCAAAATTCTATTATGATGTCATAATGCAAAATTCCATTATGATGTCATAATGTAAAACTCCATTATGATGTCATAATGCAAAATTCCATTATGATGTCATAATGTAAAATTCCATTATGATGTCATAATGCAAATTTCCATTATGAGGTCATAATGCAAAATTTCATTATGATATCATAATGTGACATTCCATTATGATGTCATAATGCTAAATTCCATTATGATGTCATAATGCAAAATTCCATTATGATGTCATAATGTAACATTCCATTATGATGTCATAATGCAAAATTCCATTATGATGTCATAATGCAAAATTCCATTATGATGTCTTAATGTAAAATTCCATTATGATGTCATAATGCAAAATTCCATTATGATGTCATAATGTAAAATTCCATTATGATGTCATAATGTAACATCCCATTATGATGTCATAATCCAAAATTCCATTATGATGTCATAATGTAACATCCCATTATGATGTCATAATGCAAAATTCCATTATGATGTCATAATGTAACATCCCATTATGATGTCATAATGCAAAATTCCATTATGATGTCATAATGCAAAATTCCATTATGATGTCATAATGTAACATTCCATTATGATGTCATAATGCAACATTCCATTATGATGTCATAATGCAAAATTCCATTATGATGTCATAATGTAACATTCCATTATGATGTCATAATGCAAAATTCCATTATGATGTCATAATGCAAAATTCCATTATGATGTCATAATGTAACATTCCATTATGATGTCATAATGCAAAATTCCATTATGATGTCATAATGCAAAATTCCATTATGATGTCTTAATGTAAAATTCCATTATGATGTCATAATGCAAAATTCCATTATGATGTCATAATGTAAAATTCCATTATGATGTCATAATGTAACATCCCATTATGATGTCATAATCCAAAATTCCATTATGATGTCATAATGTAACATCCCATTATGATGTCATAATGCAAAATTCCATTATGATGTCATAATGTAACATCCCATTATGATGTCATAATGCAAAATTCCATTATGATGTCATAATGCAAAATTCCATTATGATGTCATAATGTAACATTCCATTATGATGTCATAATGCAACATTCCATTATGATGTCATAATGCAAAATTCCATTATGATGTCATAATGTAACATTCCATTATGATGTCATAATGCAAAATTCCATTATGATGTCATAATGTAACATTCAATTATGATCTCATAATGTAACATCCCATTATGATGTCATAATGCAACATTCCATTATGATGTCATAATGTAATATCCCATTATGATGTCATAATGTAACATTCCATTATGATGTCATAATGCAAAATTCCATTATGATGCCATAATGTAACATTCCATTATGATGTCATAATGCAAAATTCCATTATGATGTCATAATGTAACATTCCATTATGATGTCATAATGCAAAATTCCATTATGATGTCATAATGTAAAATTCCATTATGATGTCATAATGCAAAATTCCATTATGATGTCATAATGTAAAATTCCATTATGATGTCATAATGCAAAATTCCATTATGATGTCATAATGTAAAATTCCATTATGATGTCATAATGCAAAATTCCATTATGATGTCATAATGCAAGATTCCATTATGATGTCATAATGTAACTATCCATTATGATGTCATAATGTAACATTCCATTATGATGTCATAATGTAACATTCCATTATGATGTCATAATGCAAAATTCCATTATGATGTCATAATGTAACATTCCATTATGATGTCATAATGCAAAATTCCATTATGATGTCATAATGCAAAATTCCATTATGATGTCATAATGCAAAATTCTATTATGATGTCATAATGCAAAATTCCATTATGATGTCATAATGTAAAACTCCATTATGATGTCATAATGCAAAATTCCATTATGATGTCATAATGTAAAATTCCATTATGATGTCATAATGCAAATTTCCATTATGAGGTCATAATGCAAAATTTCATTATGATATCATAATGTGACATTCCATTATGATGTCATAATGCTAAATTCCATTATGATGTCATAATGCAAAATTCCATTATGATGTCATAATGTAACATTCCATTATGATGTCATAATGCAAAATTCCATTATGATGTCATAATGCAAAATTCCATTATGATGTCTTAATGTAAAATTCCATTATGATGTCATAATGCAAAATTCCATTATGATGTCATAATGTAAAATTCCATTATGATGTCATAATGTAACATCCCATTATGATGTCATAATCCAAAATTCCATTATGATGTCATAATGTAACATCCCATTATGATGTCATAATGCAAAATTCCATTATGATGTCATAATGTAACATCCCATTATGATGTCATAATGCAAAATTCCATTATGATGTCATAATGCAAAATTCCATTATGATGTCATAATGTAACATTCCATTATGATGTCATAATGCAACATTCCATTATGATGTCATAATGCAAAATTCCATTATGATGTCATAATGTAACATTCCATTATGATGTCATAATGCAAAATTCCATTATGATGTCATAATGCAAAATTCCATTATGATGTCATAATGTAACATTCCATTATGATGTCATAATGCAAAATTCCATTATGATGTCATAATGCAAAATTCCATTATGATGTCTTAATGTAAAATTCCATTATGATGTCATAATGCAAAATTCCATTATGATGTCATAATGTAAAATTCCATTATGATGTCATAATGTAACATCCCATTATGATGTCATAATCCAAAATTCCATTATGATGTCATAATGTAACATCCCATTATGATGTCATAATGCAAAATTCCATTATGATGTCATAATGTAACATCCCATTATGATGTCATAATGCAAAATTCCATTATGATGTCATAATGCAAAATTCCATTATGATGTCATAATGTAACATTCCATTATGATGTCATAATGCAACATTCCATTATGATGTCATAATGCAAAATTCCATTATGATGTCATAATGTAACATTCCATTATGATGTCATAATGCAAAATTCCATTATGATGTCATAATGTAACATTCAATTATGATCTCATAATGTAACATCCCATTATGATGTCATAATGCAACATTCCATTATGATGTCATAATGTAATATCCCATTATGATGTCATAATGTAACATTCCATTATGATGTCATAATGCAAAATTCCATTATGATGCCATAATGTAACATTCCATTATGATGTCATAATGCAAAATTCCATTATGATGTCATAATGTAACATTCCATTATGATGTCATAATGCAAAATTCCATTATGATGTCATAATGTAAAATTCCATTATGATGTCATAATGCAAAATTCCATTATGATGTCATAATGTAAAATTCCATTATGATGTCATAATGCAAAATTCCATTATGATGTCATAATGTAAAATTCCATTATGATGTCATAATGCAAAATTCCATTATGATGTCATAATGCAAGATTCCATTATGATGTCATAATGTAACTATCCATTATGATGTCATAATGTAACATTCCATTATGATGTCATAATGTAACATTCCATTATGATGTCATAATGCAAAATTCCATTATGATGTCATAATGTAACATTCCATTATGATGTCATAATGCAAAATTCCATTATGATGTCATAATGCAAAATTCCATTATGATGTCATAATGCAAAATTCTATTATGATGTCATAATGCAAAATTCCATTATGATGTCATAATGTAAAACTCCATTATGATGTCATAATGCAAAATTCCATTATGATGTCATAATGTAAAATTCCATTATGATGTCATAATGCAAATTTCCATTATGAGGTCATAATGCAAAATTTCATTATGATATCATAATGTGACATTCCATTATGATGTCATAATGCTAAATTCCATTATGATGTCATAATGCAAAATTCCATTATGATGTCATAATGTAACATTCCATTATGATGTCATAATGCAAAATTCCATTATGATGTCATAATGCAAAATTCCATTATGATGTCTTAATGTAAAATTCCATTATGATGTCATAATGCAAAATTCCATTATGATGTCATAATGTAAAATTCCATTATGATGTCATAATGTAACATCCCATTATGATGTCATAATCCAAAATTCCATTATGATGTCATAATGTAACATCCCATTATGATGTCATAATGCAAAATTCCATTATGATGTCATAATGTAACATCCCATTATGATGTCATAATGCAAAATTCCATTATGATGTCATAATGCAAAATTCCATTATGATGTCATAATGTAACATTCCATTATGATGTCATAATGCAACATCCCATTATGATGTCATAATCCAAAATTCCATTATGATGTCATAATGTAACATCCCATTATGATGTCATAATGCAAAATTCCATTATGATGTCATAATGTAACATCCCATTATGATGTCATAATGCAAAATTCCATTATGATGTCATAATGCAAAATTCCATTATGATGTCATAATGTAACATTCCATTATGATGTCATAATGCAACATTCCATTATGATGTCATAATGCAAAATTCCATTATGATGTCATAATGTAACATTCCATTATGATGTCATAATGCAAAATTCCATTATGATGTCATAATGCAAAATTCCATTATGATGTCATAATGCAACATTCCGTTATGATGTCATAATGCAAAATTCCATTATGATGTCATAATGCAAAATTTCATTATGATGTCATAATGCAAAATTCCATTATGATGTCATAATGTAAAATTCCATTATGATGTCATAATGCAAAATTCCATTATGATGTCATAATGTAACATCCCATCATGATGTCATAATGCAAAATTCCATTATGATGTCATAATGTAGCATTCCATTATGATGTCATAATGCAAAATTCCATTATGATGTCATAATGTTGCATTCCATTATGATGTCATAATGCAACATTCGATTATGATGTCATAATGTAAAATTCCATTATGATGTCATAATGCAAAATTCCATTATGATGTCATAATGCAAAATTCCATTATGATGTCATAATGTAAAATTCCATTATGATGTCATAATGCAAAATTCCATTATGATGTCATAATGTAACATTCCATTATGATGTCATAATGCAAAACTCCATTATGATGTCATAATGCAAATTTCCATTATGATGTCATCATGCAAAATTCCATTATGATGTCATAATGCAAAATTCCATTATGATGTCATAATGCAAAATTCCATTATGATGTCATAATGCAAAATTCTATTATGTCATAATGCAAAATTCCATTATGATGTCATAATGCAAAATTCCATTATGATGTCATAATGCAAAATTCCATTATGATGTCATAATGCAAAATTCCATTATGATGTCATAATGCAAAATTCCATTATGATGTCATAATGCAAAATTCCATTATGATGTCATAATGCAAAATTCCATTATGATGTCATAATGTAAAATTCCATTATGATGTCATAATGTAAAATTCCATTATGATGTCATAATGCAAAATTCCATTATGATGTCATAATGTAAAATTCCATTATGATGTCATATTGCAAAATTCCATTATGATGTCATAATGCAAAATTCCATTATGATGTCATAATGCAACATTCCATTATGATGTCATAATGCAACATTCCATTATGATGTCATAATGCAAAATTCCATTATGATGTCATAATGCAAAATTCCATTATGATGTCATAATGTAAAATTCCATTATGATGTTATAATGCAAAATTCCATTATGATGTCATAATGTAAAATTCCATTATGATGTCATAATGTAACATCATATTATGATGTCATAATGCAAAATTCCATTATGATGTCATAATGTAACATTCCATTATGATGTCATAATGCAAAATTCCATTATGATGTCATAATGCAATATTCCATTATGATGTCATAATGTAACATTCCATTATGATGTCATAATGCAACATTCCATTATGATGTCATAATGTAACATTCCATTATGATGTCATAATGCAACATTCGATTATGATGTCATAATGCAAAATTCCATTATGATGTCATAATGTAACATTCCATTATGATGTCATAATGCAAAATTCCATTATGATGTCATAATGCAAAATTCCATTATGATGTCATAATGTAAAATTCCATTATGATGTCATAATGTAACATCCCATTATGATGTCATAATGCAAAATTCCATTATGATGTCATAATGTACCATTCCATTATGATGTCATAATGCAAAATTCCATTATGATGTCATAATGCAATATTCCATTATGATGTCATAATGTAACATTCCATTATGATGTCATAATGCAACATTCCATTATGATGTCATAATGTAACATTCCATTATGATGTCATAATGCAACATTCGATTATGATGTCATAATGCAAAATTCCATTATGATGTCATAATGTAACATTCCATTATGATGTCATAATGCAAAATTCCATTATGATGTCATAATGTAACATTCCATAATGATGTCATAATGCAAAATTCCATTATGATGTCATAATGTAACATTCAATTATGATGTCATAATGTAACATCCCATTATGATGTCATAATGCAACATTCCATTATGATGTCATAATGTAATATCCCATTATGATGTCATAATGCAAAATTCCATTATGATGTCATAATGTAACATTCCATTATGATGTCATAATGCAAAATTCCATTATGATGTCATAATGTAACATTCCATTATGATGTCATAATGCAAAATTCCATTATGATGTCATAATGTAAAATTCCATTATGATGTCATAATGTAACATTCCATTATGATGTCATAATGCAAAATTCCATTATGATGTCATAATGCAAAATTCCATTATGATGTCATAATGCAGAATTCCATTATGATGTCATAATGCAAAATTCCATTATGATGTCATAATGCAAAATTCCATTATGATGTCATAATGTAAAATTCCATTATGATGTCATAATGCAAAATTCCATTATGATGTCATAATGTAAAATTCCATTATGATGTCATAATGCAAAATTCCATTATGATGTCATTATGCAAGATTCCATTATGATGTCATAATGTAACTATCCATTATGATGTCATAATGTAACATTCCATTATGATGTCATAATGTAACATTCCATTATGATGTCATAATGCAAAATTCCATTATGATCTCATAATGTAACATTCCATTATGATGTCATAATGCAAAATTCCATTATGATGTCATAATGCAAAATTCTATTATGATGTAATAATGCAAAATTCCATTATGATGTCATAATGTAACATTCCATTATGATGTCATAATGCAAAATTCCATTATGATGTCATAATGTAACATTCCATTATGATGTCATAATGCAAAATTCCATTATGATGTCATAATGTAACATTCCATTATGATGTCATAATGCAAAATTCCATTATGATGTCATAATGTAACATTCCATTATGATGTCATAATGCAAAATTCCATTATGATGTCATAATGTAACATTCAATTATGATCTCATAATGTAACATCCCATTATGATGTCATAATGCAACATTCCATTATGATGTCATAATGTAATATCCCATTATGATGTCATAATGTAACATTCCATTATGATGTCATAATGCAAAATTCCATTATGATGCCATAATGTAACATTCCATTATGATGTCATAATGCAAAATTCCATTATGATGTCATAATGTAACATTCCATTATGATGTCATAATGCAAAATTCCATTATGATGTCATAATGTAAAATTCCATTATGATGTCATAATGCAAAATTCCATTATGATGTCATAATGTAAAATTCCATTATGATGTCATAATGCAAAATTCCATTATGATGTCATAATGTAAAATTCCATTATGATGTCATAATGCAAAATTCCATTATGATGTCATAATGCAAGATTCCATTATGATGTCATAATGTAACTATCCATTATGATGTCATAATGTAACATTCCATTATGATGTCATAATGTAACATTCCATTATGATGTCATAATGCAAAATTCCATTATGATGTCATAATGTAACATTCCATTATGATGTCATAATGCAAAATTCCATTATGATGTCATAATGCAAAATTCCATTATGATGTCATAATGCAAAATTCTATTATGATGTCATAATGCAAAATTCCATTATGATGTCATAATGTAAAACTCCATTATGATGTCATAATGCAAAATTCCATTATGATGTCATAATGTAAAATTCCATTATGATGTCATAATGCAAATTTCCATTAAGAGGTCATAATGCAAAATTTCATTATGATATCATAATGTGACATTCCATTATGATGTCATAATGCTAAATTCCATTATGATGTCATAATGCAAAATTCCATTATGATGTCATAATGTAACATTCCATTATGATGTCATAATGCAAAATTCCATTATGATGTCATAATGCAAAATTCCATTATGATGTCTTAATGTAAAATTCCATTATGATGTCATAATGCAAAATTCCATTATGATGTCATAATGTAAAATTCCATTATGATGTCATAATGTAACATCCCATTATGATGTCATAATCCAAAATTCCATTATGATGTCATAATGTAACATCCCATTATGATGTCATAATGCAAAATTCCATTATGATGTCATAATGTAACATCCCATTATGATGTCATAATGCAAAATTCCATTATGATGTCATAATGCAAAATTCCATTATGATGTCATAATGTAACATTCCATTATGATGTCATAATGCAACATTCCATTATGATGTCATAATGCAAAATTCCATTATGATGTCATAATGTAACATTCCATTATGATGTCATAATGCAAAATTCCATTATGATGTCATAATGTAACATTCCATTATGATGTCATAATGCAAAATTCCATTATGATGTCATATTGCAAAATTCCATTATGATGTCATAATGCAAAATTCCATTATGATGTCATATTGCAAAATTCCATTATGATGTCATAATGCAAAATTCCATTATGATGTCATAATGCAACATTCCGTTATGATGTCATAATGCAAAATTCCATTATGATGTCATAATGCAAAATTTCATTATGATGTCATAATGCAAAATTCCATTATGATGTCATAATGTAAAATTCCATTATGATGTCATAATGCAAAATTCCATTATGATGTCATAATGTAACATCCCATCATGATGTCATAATGCAAAATGCCATTATGATGTCATAATGTAGCATTCCATTATGATGTCATAATGCAAAATTCCATTATGATGTCATAATGTTGCATTCCATTATGTTGTCATAATGCAAAATTCCATTATGATGTCATAATGCAATATTCCATTATGATGTCATAATGTAACATTCCATTATGATGTCATAATGCAACATTCCATTATGATGTCATAATGTAACATTCCATTATGATGTCATAATGCAACATTCGATTATGATGTCATAATGTAAAATTCCATTATGATGTCATAATGCAAAATTCCATTATGATGTCATAATGCAAAATTCCATTATGATGTCATAATGTAAAATTCCATTATGATGTCATAATGCAAAATTCCATTATGATGTCATAATGCAAAATTCCATTATGATGTCATATTGTAAAATTCCATTATGATGTCATAATGCAAAATTCCATTATGATGTCATATTGTAAAATTCCATTATGATGTCATAATGCAAAATTCCATTATGATGTCATAATGTAAAATTCCATTATGATGTCATAATGCAAAATTCCATTATGATGTCATAATGCAAAATTCCATTATGATGTCATAATGTAACATTCCATTATGATGTCATAATGTAACATTCCATTATGATGTCATAATGCAAAATTCCATTTTGATGTCATAATGTAACATTCCATTATGATGTCATAATGCAAAATTCCATTTTGATGTCATAATGCAAAATTCCATTATGATGTAATAATGCTAAATTCCATTATGATGTCATAATGTAACATTCCATTATGATGTCATAATGCAAAATTCCATTATGATGTCATAATGTAACATTCCATTATGATGTCATAATGCAAAACTCCATTATGATGTCATAATGCAAATTTCCATTATGATGTCATCATGCAAAATTCCATTATGATGTCATAATGCAAAATTCCATTATGATGTCATAATGCAAAATTCCATTATGATGTCATAATGCAAAATTCCATTATGATGTCATAATGCAAAATTCTATTATGTCATAATGCAAAATTCCATTATGATGTCATAATGCAAAATTCCATTATGATGTCATAATGCAAAATTCCATTATGATGTCATAATGCAAAATTCCATTATGATGTCATAATGCAAAATTCCATTATGATGTCATAATGTAAAATTCCATTATGATGTCATAATGTAAAATTCCATTATGATGTCATAATGCAAAATTCCATTATGATGTCATAATGTAAAATTCCATTATGATGTCATATTGCAAAATTCCATTATGATGTCATAATGCAAAATTCCATTATGATGTCATAATGCAAAATTCCATTATGATGTCATAATGTAAAATTCCATTATGATGTTATAATGCAAAATTCCATTATGATGTCATAATGTAAAATTCCATTATGATGTCATAATGTAACATCCCATTATGATGTCATAATGCAAAATTCCATTATGATGTCATAATGTAACATTCCATTATGATGTCATAATGCAAAATTCCATTATGATGTCATAATGCAATATTCCATTATGATGTCATAATGTAACATTCCATTATGATGTCATAATGCAACATTCCATTATGATGTCATAATGCAACATTCCATTATGATGTCATAATGCAACATTCGATTATGATGTCATAATGCAAAATTCCATTATGATGTCATAATGTAACATTCCATTATGATGTCATAATGCAAAATTCCATTATGATGTCATAATGCAAAATTCCATTATGATGTCATAATGTAAAATTCCATTATGATGTCATAATGTAACATCCCATTATGATGTCATAATGCAAAATTCCATTATGATGTCATAATGTACCATTCCATTATGATGTCATAATGCAAAATTCCATTATGATGTCATAATGCAATATTCCATTATGATGTCATAATGTAACATTCCATTATGATGTCATAATGCAACATTCCATTATGATGTCATAATGTAACATTCCATTATGATGTCATAATGCAACATTCGATTATGATGTCATAATGCAAAATTCCATTATGATGTCATAATGTAACATTCCATTATGATGTCATAATGCAAAATTCCATTATGATGTCATAATGTAACATTCCATAATGATGTCATAATGCAAAATTCCATTATGATGTCATAATGTAACATTCAATTATGATGTCATAATGTAACATCCCATTATGATGTCATAATGCAACATTCCATTATGATGTCATAATGTAATATCCCATTATGATGTCATAATGCAAAATTCCATTATGATGTCATAATGTAACATTCCATTATGATGTCATAATGCAAAATTCCATTATGATGTCATAATGTAACATTCCATTATGATGTCATAATGCAAAATTCCATTATGATGTCATAATGTAAAATTCCATTATGATGTCATAATGTAACATTCCATTATGATGTCATAATGCAAAATTCCATTATGATGTCATAATGCAAAATTCCATTATGATGTCATAAAGCAGAATTCCATTATGATGTCATAATGCAAAATTCCATTATGATGTCATAATGCAAAATTCCATTATGATGTCATAATGTAAAATTCCATTATGATGTCATAATGCAAAATTCCATTATGATGTCATAATGTAAAATTCCATTATGATGTCATAATGCAAAATTCCATTATGATGTCATTATGCAAGATTCCATTATGATGTCATAATGTAACTATCCATTATGATGTCATAATGTAACATTCCATTATGATGTCATAATGTAACATTCCATTATGATGTCATAATGCAAAATTCCATTATGATGTCATAATGTAACATTCCATTATGATGTCATAATGCAAAATTCCATTATGATGTCATAATGCAAAATTCTATTATGATGTAATAATGCAAAATTCCATTATGATGTCATAATGTAACATTCCATTATGATGTCATAATGCAAAATTCCATTATGATGTCATAATGTAACATTCCATTATGATGTCATAATGCAAAATTCCATTATGATGTCATAATGTAACATTCCATTATGATGTCATAATGCAAAATTCCATTATGATGTCATAATGTAACATTCCATTATGATGTCATAATGCAAAATTCCATTATGATGTCATAATGTAACATTCAATTATGATCTCATAATGTAACATCCCATTATGATGTCATAATGCAACATTCCATTATGATGTCATAATGTAATATCCCATTATGATGTCATAATGTAACATTCCATTATGATGTCATAATGCAAAATTCCATTATGATGCCATAATGTAACATTCCATTATGATGTCATAATGCAAAATTCCATTATGATGTCATAATGTAACATTCCATTATGATGTCATAATGCAAAATTCCATTATGATGTCATAATGTAAAATTCCATTATGATGTCATAATGTAACATTCCATTATGATGTCACAATGCAAAATTCCATTATGATGTCATAATGTAACATTCCATTATGATGTCATAATGTGACATTCCATTATGATGTCATAATTTAACATTCCATTATGATGTCATAATGCAAAATTCCATTATGATGTCATAATGTAACATTCCATTATGATGTCATAATGCAAAATTCCATTATGATGTCATAATGTAACATCCCATTATGATGTCATAATGCAAAATTCCATTATGATGTCATAATGTAACATCCCATTATGATGTCATAATGCAAAATTCCATTATGATGTCATAATGTAACATCCCATTATGATGTCATAATGCAAAAATTCCATTATGATGTCATAATGTAACATCCCATTATGATGTCATAATGCAAAATTCCATTATGATGTCATAATGCAACATTCCATTATGATGTCATAATGTAACATTCCATTATGATGTCATATTGCAACTTTCCATTATGATGTCATAATTCAAAATTCCATTATGATGCCATAATGTAACATTCCATTATGATGTCATAATGCAAAATTCCATTATGATGTCATAATGTAACATTCCATTATGATGTCATAATGCAAAATTCCATTATGATGTCATAATGTAACATTCCATTATGATGTCATAATGCAAAATTCCATTATGATGTCATAATGTAACATTCCATTATGATGTCATAATGCAAAATTCCATTATGATGTCATAATGCAACATTCCATTATGATGTCATAATGCAAAATTCCATTATGATGTCATAATGCAACATTCCATTATGATGTCATAATGTAACATTCCATTATGATGTCATAATGCAACATTCCATTATGATGTCATAATGCAACATTCCATTATGATGTCATAATGTAACATTCCATTATGATGTCATAATGCAAAATTCCATTATGATGTCATAATGTAACATTCCATTATGATGTCATAATGCAAAATTCCATTATGATGTCATAATGCAAAATTCCATTATGATGTCATAATGCAAAATTCCATTATGATGTCATAATGTAAAACTCCATTATGATGTCATAATGCAAAATTCCATTATCATGTCATAATGCAAAATTCCATTATGATGTCATAATAAACTCCCTTATGATGTCATAATGCAAAATTCCATTATGATGTCATAATGTAACATTCCATTATGATGTCATAATGCAAATTTCCATTATGATGTCATAATGCAAAATTCCATTATGATGTCATAATGTAACATTCCATTATGATGTCATAATGCAAAATTCCATTATGATGTCATAATGCAACATTCCATTATGATGTCATAATGCAACATTCCATTATGATGTCATAATGTAACATTCCATTATGATGTCATATTGCAACTTTCCATTATGATGTCATAATTCAAAATTCCATTATGATGTCATAATGTAACATTCCATTATGATGTCATAATGCAAAATTCCATTATGATGTCATAATGTAACATTCCATTATGATGTCATAATGCAAAATTCCATTATGATGTCATAATGTAACATTCCATTATGATGTCATAATGCAAAATTCCATTATGATGTCATAATGTAACATTCCATTATGATGTCATAATGCAAAATTCCATTATGATGTCATAATGCAACATTCCATTATGATGTCATAATGCAAAATTCCATTATGATGTCATAATGCAACATTCCATTATGATGTCATAATGCAACATTCCATTATGATGTCATAATGCAACATTCCATTATGATGTCATAATGTAACATTCCACTATGATGTCATAATGCAACATTCCATTATGATGTCATAATGCAAAATTCCATTATGATGTCATAATGTAACATTCCATTATGATGTCATAATGCAAAATTCCATTATGATGTCATAATGTAACATTCCATTATGATGTCATAATGCAAAATTCCATTATGATGTCATAATGTAACATTCCATTATGATGTCATAATGCAAAATTCCATTATGATGTCATAATGCAAAATTCCATTATGATGTCATAATGTAAAATTCCATTATGATGTCATAATGTAACATCCCATTATGATGTCATAATGCAAAATTCCATTATGATGTCATAATGTACCATTCCATTATGATGTCATAATGCAAAATTCCATTATGATGTCATAATGCAATATTCCATTATGATGTCATAATGTAACATTCCATTATGATGTCATAATGCAACATTCCATTATGATGTCATAATGTAACATTCCATTATGATGTCATAATGCAACATTCGATTATGATGTCATAATGCAAAATTCCATTATGATGTCATAATGTAACATTCCATTATGATGGCATAATGCAAAATTCCATTATGATGTCATAATGTAACATTCCATAATGATGTCATAATGCAAAATTCCATTATGATGTCATAATGTAACATTCAATTATGATGTCATAATGTAACATCCCATTATGATGTCATAATGCAACATTCCATTATGATGTCATAATGTAATATCCCATTATGATGTCATAATGCAAAATTCCATTATGATGTCATAATGTAACATTCCATTATGATGTCATAATGCAAAATTCCATTATGATGTCATAATGTAACATTCCATTATGATGTCATAATGCAAAATTCCATTATGATGTCATAATGTAAAATTCCATTATGATGTCATAATGTAACATTCCATTATGATGTCATAATGCAAAATTCCATTATGATGTCATAATGCAAAATTCCATTATGATGTCATAATGCAGAATTCCATTATGATGTCATAATGCAAAATTCCATTATGATGTCATAATGCAAAATTCCATTATGATGTCATAATGTAAAATTCCATTATGATGTCATAATGCAAAATTCCATTATGATGTCATAATGTAAAATTCCATTATGATGTCATAATGCAAAATTCCATTATGATGTCATTATGCAAGATTCCATTATGATGTCATAATGTAACTATCCATTATGATGTCATAATGTAACATTCCATTATGATGTCATAATGTAACATTCCATTATGATGTCATAATGCAAAATTCCATTATGATGTCATAATGTAACATTCCATTATGATGTCATAATGCAAAATTCCATTATGATGTCATAATGCAAAATTCTATTATGATGTAATAATGCAAAATTCCATTATGATGTCATAATGTAACATTCCATTATGATGTCATAATGCAAAATTCCATTATGATGTCATAATGTAACATTCCATTATGATGTCATAATGCAAAATTCCATTATGATGTCATAATGCAACATTCCATTATGATGTCATAATGTAATATCCCATTATGATGTCATAATGTAACATTCCATTATGATGTCATAATGCAAAATTCCATTATGATGTCATAATGTAACATTCCATTATGATGTCATAATGCAAAATTCCATTATGATGTCATAATGTAAAATTCCATTATGATGTCATAATGTAACATTCCATTATGATGTCACAATGCAAAATTCCATTATGATGTCATAATGTAACATTCCATTATGATGTCATAATGTGACATTCCATTATGATGTCATAATTTAACATTCCATTATGATGTCATAATGCAAAATTCCATTATGATGTCATAATGTAACATTCCATTATGATGTCATAATGCAAAATTCCATTATGATGTCATAATGTAACATTCCATTATGATGTCATAATGCAAAATTCCATTATGATGTCATAATGTAACATCCCATTATGATGTCATAATGCAAAATTCCATTATGATGTCATAATGTAACATCCCATTATGATGTCATAATGCAAAAATTCCATTATGATGTCATAATGTAACATCCCATTATGATGTCATAATGCAAAATTCCATTATGATGTCATAATGCAACATTCCATTATGATGTCATAATGTAACATTCCATTATGATGTCATATTGCAACTTTCCATTATGATGTCATAATTCAAAATTCCATTATGATGTCATAATGTAACATTCCATTATGATGTCATAATGCAAAATTCCATTATGATGTCATAATGTAACATTCCATTATGATGTCATAATGCAAAATTCCATTATGATGTCATAATGTAACATTCCATTATGATGTCATAATGCAAAATTCCATTATGATGTCATAATGTAACATTCCATTATGATGTCATAATGCAAAATTCCATTATGATGTCATAATGCAACATTCCATTATGATGTCATAATGCAAAATTGCATTATGATGTCATAATGCAACATTCCATTATGATGTCATAATGTAACATTCCATTATGATGTCATAATGCAACATTCCATTATGATGTCATAATGTAACATTCCATTATGATGTCATAATGCAACATTCCATTATGATGTCATGATGCAAAATTCCATTATGATGTCATAATGTAACATTCCATTATGATGTCATAATGCAAAATTCCATTATGATGTCATAATGTAACATTCCATTATGATGTCATAATGCAAAATTCCATTATGATGTCATAATGTAACATTCCATTATGATGTCATAATGCAAAATTCCATTATGATGTCATAATGTAACATTCCATTATGATGTCATAATGTAACGTCCCATTATGATGTCATAATGCAAAATTCCATTATGATGTCATAATGTAACGCCCCATTATGATGTCATAATGCAAAATTCCATTATGATGTCATAATGTAACATTCCATTATGATGTCATAATGCAAAATTCCATTGTGATGTCATAATGTAAAATTCCATTATGATGTCATAATGCAAAATTCCATTATGATGTCATAATGTAAAATTCCATTATGATGTCATATTGCAAAATTCCATTATGATGTCATAATGCAAAATTCCATTATGATGTCATAATGTAACGTCCCATTATGATGTCATAATGCAACATTCCATTATGATGTCATAATGTAACATTCCATTATGATGTCATAATGCAAAATTCCATTATGATGTCATAATGTAACATTCCATTATGATGTCATAATGCAAAATTCCATTATGATGTCATAATGTAACATTCCATTATGATGTCATAATGCAAAATTCCATTATGATGTCATAATGTAACATTCAATTATGATGTCATAATGTAACATCCCATTATGATGTCATAATGCAACATTCCATTATGATGTCATAATGTAATATCCCATTATGATGTCATAATGTAACATTCCATTATGATGTCATAATGCAAAATTCTATTATGATGTCATAATGTAACATTCCATTATGATGTCATAATGCAAAATTCCATTATGATGTCATAATGTAACATTCCATTATGATGTCATAATGCAAAATTCCATTATGATGTCATAATGTAAAATTCCATTATGATGTCATAATGTAACATTCCATTATGATGTCACAATGCAAAATTCCATTATGATGTCATAATGTAACATTCCATTATGATGTCATAATGTGACATTCCATTATGATGTCATAATTTAACATTCCATTATGATGTCATAATGCAAAATTCCATTATGATGTCATAATGTAACATCCCATTATGATGTCATAATGCAAAATTCCATTATGATGTCATAATGTAACATCCCATTATGATGTCATAATGCAAAAATTCCATTATGATGTCATAATGTAACATCCCATTATGATGTCATAATGCAAAATTCCATTATGATGTCATAATGTAACATTCCATTATGATGTCATAATGTAACATTCCATTATGATGTCATATTGCAACTTTCCATTATGATGTCATAATTCAAAATTCCATTATGATGTCATAATGTAACATTCCATTATGATGTCATAATGCAAAATTCCATTATGATGTCATAATGTAACATTCCATTATGATGTCATAATGCAAAATTCCATTATGATGTCATAATGTAACATTCCATTATGATGTCATAATGCAAAATTCCATTATGATGTCATAATGTAACATTCCATTATGATGTCATAATGCAACATTCCATTATGATGTCATAATGCAACATTCCATTATGATGTCATAATGCAAAATTCCATTATGATGTCATAATGCAACATTCCATTATGATGTCATAATGTAACATTCCATTATGATGTCATAATGCAACATTCCATTATGATGTCATAATGCAACATTCCATTATGATGTCATAATGCAACATTCCATTATGATGTCATAATGCAACATTCCATTATGATGTCATGATGCAAAATTCCATTATGATGTCATAATGTAACATTCCATTATGATGTCATAATGCAAAATTCCATTATGATGTCATAATGTAACATTCCATTATGATGTCATAATGCAAAATTCCATTATGATGTCATAATGTAACATTCCATTATGATGTCATAATGTAACGTCCCATTATGATGTCATAATGCAAAATTCCATTATGATGTCATAATGTAACATTCCATTATGATGTCATAATGCAAAATTCCATTGTGATGTCATAATGTAAAATTCCATTATGATGTCATAATGCAAAATTCCATTATGATGTCATAATGTAAAATTCCATTATGATGTCATATTGCAAAATTCCATTATGATGTCATAATGCAAAATTCCATTATGATGTCATAATGTAAAATTCCATTATGATGTCATAATGTAACATCCCATTATGATGTCATAATGCAAAATTCCATTATGATGTCATAATGTAACATTCCATTATGATGTCATAATGCAAAATTCCATTATGATGTCATAATGCAATATTCCATTACGATGTCATAATGTAACATGCCATTATGATGTCATAATGCAACATTCCATTATAATGTCATAATGTAACATTCCATTATGATGTCATAATGCAACATTCGATTATGATGTCATAATGTAAAATTCCATTATGATGTCATAATGCAAAATTCCATTATGATGTCATAATGCAAAATTCCATTATGATGTCATAATGTAAAATTCCATTATGATGTCATAATGCAAAATTCCATTATGATGTCATAATGCAGAATTCCATTATGATGTCATATTGTAAAATTCCATTATGATGTCATAATGCAAAATTCCATTATGATGTCATAATGTAAAATTCCATTATGATGTCATAATGCAAAATTCCATTATGATGTCATAATGTAAAATTCCATTATGATGTCATAATGCAAAATTCCATTATGATGTCATAATGCAAAATTCCATTATGATGTCATAATGTAAAATTCCATTATGATGTCATAATGCAAAATTCCATTATGATGTCATAATGTAACATTCCATTATGATGTCATAATGCAAAATTCCATTATGATGTCATAATGCAAAATTCTATTATGATGTCATAATGCAAAATTCCATTGTGATGTCATAATGTAAAACTGCATTATGATGTCATAATGCAAAATTCCATTATGATGTCATAATGTAAAATTCCATTATGATGTCATAATGCAAATTTCCATTATGAGGTCATAATGCAAAATTTCATTATGATATCATAATGTGACATTCCATTATGATGTCATAATGCTAAATTCCATTATGATGTCATAATGCAAAATTCCATTATGATGTCATAATGTAACATTCCATTATGATGTCATAATGCAAAATTCCATTATGATGTCATAATGCAAAATTCCATTATGATGTCTTAATGTAAAATTCCATTATGATGTCATAATGCAAAATTCCATTATGATATCATAATGTAAAATTCCATTATGATGTCATAATGTAACATCCCATTATGATGTCATAATGCAAAATTCCATTATGATGTCATAATGTAACATCCCATTATGATGTCATAATGCAAAATTCCATTATGATGTCATAATGTAACATCCCATTATGATGTCATAATGCAAAATTCCATTATGATGTCATAATGCAAAATTCCATTATGATGTCATAATGTAACATTCCATTATGATGTCATAATGCAACATTCCATTATGATGTCATAATGCAAAATTCCATTATGATGTCATAATGTAACATTCCATTATGATGTCATAATGCAAAATTCCATTATGATGTCATAATGTAACATTCCATTATGATGTCATAATGCAAAATTCCATTATGATGTCATATTGCAAAATTCCATTATGATGTCATAATGCAAAATTCCATTATGATGTCATATTGCAAAATTCCATTATGATGTCATAATGCAAAATTCCATTATGATGTCATAATGCAACATTCCGTTATGATGTCATAATGCAAAATTCCATTATGATGTCATAATGCAAAATTTCATTATGATGTCATAATGCAAAATTCCATTATGATGTCATAATGTAAAATTCCATTATGATGTCATAATGCAAAATTCCATTATGATGTCATAATGTAACATCCCATCATGATGTCATAATGCAAAATTCCATTATGATGTCATAATGTAGCATTCCATTATGATGTCATAATGCAAAATTCCATTATGATGTCATAATGTTGCATTCCATTATGTTGTCATAATGCAAAATTCCATTATGATGTCCTAATGCAATATTCCATTATGATGTCATAATGTAACATTCCATTATGATGTCATAATGCAACATTCCATTATGATGTCATAATGTAACATTCCATTATGATGTCATAATGCAACATTCGATTATGATGTCATAATGTAAAATTCCATTATGATGTCATAATGCAAAATTCCATTATGATGTCATAATGCAAAATTCCATTATGATGTCATAATGTAAAATTCCATTATGATGTCATAATGCAAAATTCCATTATGATGTCATAATGCAAAATTCCATTATGATGTCATATTGTAAAATTCCATTATGATGTCATAATGCAAAATTCCATTATGATGTCATATTGTAAAATTCCATTATGATGTCATAATGCAAAATTCCATTATGATGTCATAATGTAAAATTCCATTATGATGTCATAATGCAAAATTCCATTATGATGTCATAATGCAAAATTCCATTATGATGTCATAATGCAAAATTCCATTATGATGTCATAATGTAACATTCCATTATGATGTCATAATGTAACATTCCATTATGATGTCATAATGCAAAATTCCATTTTGATGTCATAATGTAACATTCCATTATGATGTCATAATGCAAAATTCCATTTTGATGTCATAATGCAAAATTCCATTATGATGTAATAATGCTAAATTCCATTATGATGTCATAATGTAACATTCCAAAATGATGTCATAATGCAAAACTCCATTATGATGTCATAATGTAACATTCCATTATGATGTCATAATGCAAAACTCCATTATGATGTCATAATGCAAATTTCCATTATGATGTCATCATGCAAAATTCCATTATGATGTCATAATGCAAAATTCCATTATGATGTCATAATGCAAAATTCCATTATGATGTCATAATGCAAAATTCCATTATGATGTCATAATGCAAAATTCCATTATGATGTCATAATGCAAAATTCCATTATGATGTCATAATGCAAAATTCTTTTATGTCATAATGCAAAATTCCATTATGATGTCATAATGCAAAATTCCATTATGATGTCATAATGCAAAATTCCATTATGATGTCATAATGCAAAATTCCATTATGATGTCATAATGCAAAATTCCATTATGATGTCATAATGCAAAATTTCATTATGATGTCATAATGTAAAATTCCATTATGATGTCATAATGTAAAATTCCATTATGATGTCATAATGCAAAATTCCATTATGATGTCATAATGTAAAATTCCATTATGATGTCATATTGCAAAATTCCATTATGATGTCATAATGCAAAATTCCATTATGATGTCATAATGCAACATTCCATTATGATGTCATAATGCAACATTCCATTATGATGTCATAATGCAAAATTCCATTATGATGTCATAATGCAAAATTCCATTATGATGTCATAATGTAAAATTCCATTATGATGTTATAATGCAAAATTCCATTATGATGTCATAATGTAAAATTCCATTATGATGTCATAATGTAACATCCCATTATGATGTCATAATGCAAAATTCCATTATGATGTCATAATGTAACATTCCATTATGATGTCATAATGCAAAATTCCATTATGATGTCATAATGCAATATTCCATTATGATGTCATAATGTAACATTCCATTATGATGTCATAATGCAACATTCCATTATGATGTCATAATGTAACATTCCATTATGATGTCATAATGCAACATTCGATTATGATGTCATAATGCAAAATTCCATTATGATGTCATAATGTAACATTCCATTATGATGTCATAATGCAAAATTCCATTATGATGTCATAATGTAAAATTCCATTATGATGTCATAATGTAACATCCCATTATGATGTCATAATGCAAAATTCCATTATGATGTCATAATGTACCATTCCATTATGATGTCATAATGCAAAATTCCATTATGATGTCATAATGTAACATTCCATTATGATGTCATAATGCAAAATTCCATTATGATGTCATAATGTAACATTCCATTATGATGTCATAATGCAAAATTCCATTATGATGTCATAATGTAAAATTCCATTATGATGTCATAATGTAACATTCCATTATGATGTCATAATGCAAAATTCCATTATGATGTCATAATGTAAAATTCCATTATGATGTCATAATGTAACATTCCATTATGATGTCACAATGCAAAATTCCATTATGATGTCATAATGTAACATTCCATTATGATGTCATAATGCAAAATTCCATTATGATGTCATAATTTAACATTCCATTATGATGTCATAATGCAAAATTCCATTATGATGTCATAATGTAACATTCCATTATGATGTCATAATGCAAAATTCCATTATGATGTCATAATGTAACATTCCATTATGATGTCATAATGCAAAATTCCATTATGATGTCATAATGTAACATCCCATTATGATGTCATAATGCAAAATTCCATTATGATGTCATAATGTAACATCCCATTATGATGTCATAATGCAAAAATTCCATTAAGATGTCATAATGTAACATCCCATTATGATGTCATAATGCAAAATTCCATTATGATGTCATAATGCAACATTCCATTATGATGTCATAATGTAACATTCCATTATGATATCATATTGCAACTTTCCATTATGATGTCATAATTCAAAATTCCATTATGATGTCATAATGTAACATTCCATTATGATGTCATAATGCAAAATTCCATTATGATGTCATAATGTAACATTCCATTATGATGTCATAATGCAAAATTCCATTATGATGTCATAATGTAACATTCCATTATGATGTCATAATGCAAAATTCCATTATGATGTCATAATGTAACATTCCATTATGATGTCATAATGCAAAATTCCATTATGATGTCATAATGCAACATTCCATTATGATGTCATAATGCAAAATTCCATTATGATGTCATAATGTAACATTCCATTATGATGTCATAATGTAACGTCCCATTATGATGTCATAATGCAAAATTCCATTATGATGTCATAATGTAACGTCCCATTATGATGTCATAATGCAAAATTCCATTATGATGTCATAATGTAACATTCCATTATGATGTCATAATGCAAAATTCCATTATGATGCCATAATGTAAAATTCCATTATGATGTCATAATGCAAAATTCCATTATGATGTCATAATGTAAAATTCCATTATGATGTCATATTGCAAAATTCCATTATGATGTCATAATGCAAAATTCCATTATGATGTCATAATGTAAAATTCTATTATGATGTCATAATGTAACATCCCATTATGATGTCATAATGCAAAATTCCATTATGATGTCATAATGTAACATTCCATTATGATGTCATAATGCAAAATTCCATTATGATGTCATAATGCAATATTCCATTACGATGTCATAATGTAACATGCCATTATGATGTCATAATGCAACATTCCATTATGATGTCATAATGTAACATCCCATTATGATGTCATAATGCAAAATTCCATTATGATGTCATAATGTAACATCCCATTATGATGTCATAATGCAAAAATTCCATTAAGATGTCATAATGTAACATCCCATTATGATGTCATAATGCAAAATTCCATTATGATGTCATAATGCAACATTCCATTATGATGTCATAATGTAACATTCCATTATGATGTCATATTGCAACTTTCCATTATGATGTCATAATTCAAAATGCCATTATGATGTCATAATGTAACATTCCATTATGATGTCATAATGCAAAATTCCATTATGACGTCATAATGTAACATTCCATTATGATGTCATAATGCAAAATTCCATTATGATGTCATAATGTAACATTCCATTATGATGTCATAATGCAAAATTCCATTATGATGTCATAATGTAACATTCCATTATGATGTCATAATGCAAAATTCCATTATGATGTCATAATGCAACATTCCATTATGATGTCATAATGCAAAATTCCATTATGATGTCATAATGTAACATTCCATTATGATGTCATAATGTAACGTCCCATTATGATGTCATAATGCAAAATTCCATTATGATGTCATAATGTAACGTCCCATTATGATGTCATAATGCAAAATTCCATTATGATGTCATAATGTAACATTCCATTATGATGTCATAATGCAAAATTCCATTATGATGTCATAATGTAAAATTCCATTATGATGTCATAATGCAAAATTCCATTATGATGTCATAATGTAAAATTCCATTATGATGTCATAATGTAACATTCCATTATGATGTCATAATGCAAAATTCCATTATGATGTCATAATGCAATATTCCATTATGATGTCATAATGTAACATTCCATTATGATGTCATAATGCAACATTCCATTATGATGTCATAATGTAACATTCCATTATGATGTCATAATGCAACATTCGATTATGATGTCATAATGCAAAATTCCATTATGATGTCATAATGTAACATTCCATTATGATGTCATAATGCAAAATTCCATTATGATGTCATAATGTAAAATTCCATTATGATGTCATAATGTAACATCCCATTATGATGTCATAATGCAAAATTCCATTATGATGTCATAATGTACCATTCCATTATGATGTCACAATGCAAAATTCCATTATGATGTCATAATGTAACATTCCATTATGATGTCATAATGCAAAATTCCATTATGATGTCATAATTTAACATTCCATTATGATGTCATAATGCAAAATTCCATTATGATGTCATAATGTAACATTCAATTATGATGTCATAATGCAAAATTCCATTATGATGTCATAATGTAACATTCCATTATGATGTCATAATGCAAAATTCCATTATGATGTCATAATGTAACATCCCATTATGATGTCATAATGCAAAATTCCATTATGATGTCATAATGTAACATCCCATTATGATGTCATAATGCAAAAATTCCATTAAGATGTCATAATGTAATATCCCATTATGATGTCATAATGTAACATTCCATTATGATGTCATAATGCAAAATTCCATTATGATGTCATAATGCAACATTCCATTATGATGTCATAATGCAAAATTCCATTATGATGTCATAATGTAACATTCCATTATGATGTCATAATGTAACGTCCCATTATGATGTCATAATGCAAAATTCCATTATGATGTCATAATGTAACATTCCATTATGATGTCATAATGCAAAATTCCATTATGATGTCATAATGTAACATTCCATTATGATGTCATAATGCAAAATTCCATTATGATGTCATAATGTAACTTTCCATTATGATGTCATAATTCAAAATTCCATTATGATGTCATAATGTAACATTCCATTATGATGTCATAATGCAAAATTCCATTATGATGTCATAATGTAACATTCCATTATGATGTCATAATGCAAAATTCCATTATGATGTCATAATGTAACATTCCATTATGATGTCATAATGCAAAATTCCATTATGATGTCATAATGTAACATTCCATTATGATGTCATAATGCAAAATTCCATTATGATGTCATAATGCAACATTCCATTATGATGTCATAATGCAAAATTCCATTATGATGTCATAATGTAACATTCCATTATGATGTCATAATGTAACGTCCCATTATGATGTCATAATGCAAAATTCCATTATGATGTCATAATGTAACGTCCCATTATGATGTCATAATGCAAAATTCCATTATGATGTCATAATGTAACATTCCATTATGATGTCATAATGCAAAATTCCATTATGATGCCATAATGTAAAATTCCATTATGATGTCATAATGCAAAATTCCATTATGATGTCATAATGTAAAATTCCATTATGATGTCATATTGCAAAATTCCATTATGATGTCATAATGCAAAATTCCATTATGATGTCATAATGTAAAATTCTATTATGATGTCATAATGTAACATCCCATTATGATGTCATAATGCAAAATTCCATTATGATGTCATAATGTAACATTCCATTATGATGTCATAATGCAAAATTCCATTATGATGTCATAATGCAATATTCCATTACGATGTCATAATGTAACATGCCATTATGATGTCATAATGCAACATTCCATTATGATGTCATAATGTAACATCCCATTATGATGTCATAATGCAAAATTCCATTATGATGTCATAATGTAACATCCCATTATGATGTCATAATGCAAAAATTCCATTAAGATGTCATAATGTAACATCCCATTATGATGTCATAATGCAAAATTCCATTATGATGTCATAATGCAACATTCCATTATGATGTCATAATGTAACATTCCATTATGATGTCATATTGCAACTTTCCATTATGATGTCATAATTCAAAATGCCATTATGATGTCATAATGTAACATTCCATTATGATGTCATAATGCAAAATTCCATTATGACGTCATAATGTAACATTCCATTATGATGTCATAATGCAAAATTCCATTATGATGTCATAATGTAACATTCCATTATGATGTCATAATGCAAAATTCCATTATGATGTCATAATGTAACATTCCATTATGATGTCATAATGCAAAATTCCATTATGATGTCATAATGCAACATTCCATTATGATGTCATAATGCAAAATTCCATTATGATGTCATAATGTAACATTCCATTATGATGTCATAATGTAACGTCCCATTATGATGTCATAATGCAAAATTCCATTATGATGTCATAATGTAACGTCCCATTATGATGTCATAATGCAAAATTCCATTATGATGTCATAATGTAACATTCCATTATGATGTCATAATGCAAAATTCCATTATGATGTCATAATGTAAAATTCCATTATGATGTCATAATGCAAAATTCCATTATGATGTCATAATGTAAAATTCCATTATGATGTCATAATGTAACATTCCATTATGATGTCATAATGCAAAATTCCATTATGATGTCATAATGCAATATTCCATTATGATGTCATAATGTAACATTCCATTATGATGTCATAATGCAACATTCCATTATGATGTCATAATGTAACATTCCATTATGATGTCATAATGCAACATTCGATTATGATGTCATAATGCAAAATTCCATTATGATGTCATAATGTAACATTCCATTATGATGTCATAATGCAAAATTCCATTATGATGTCATAATGTAAAATTCCATTATGATGTCATAATGTAACATCCCATTATGATGTCATAATGCAAAATTCCATTATGATGTCATAATGTACCATTCCATTATGATGTCACAATGCAAAATTCCATTATGATGTCATAATGTAACATTCCATTATGATGTCATAATGCAAAATTCCATTATGATGTCATAATTTAACATTCCATTATGATGTCATAATGCAAAATTCCATTATGATGTCATAATGTAACATTCAATTATGATGTCATAATGCAAAATTCCATTATGATGTCATAATGTAACATTCCATTATGATGTCATAATGCAAAATTCCATTATGATGTCATAATGTAACATCCCATTATGATGTCATAATGCAAAATTCCATTATGATGTCATAATGTAACATCCCATTATGATGTCATAATGCAAAAATTCCATTAAGATGTCATAATGTAATATCCCATTATGATGTCATAATGTAACATTCCATTATGATGTCATAATGCAAAATTCCATTATGATGTCATAATGCAACATTCCATTATGATGTCATAATGCAAAATTCCATTATGATGTCATAATGTAACATTCCATTATGATGTCATAATGTAACGTCCCATTATGATGTCATAATGCAAAATTCCATTATGATGTCATAATGTAACATTCCATTATGATGTCATAATGCAAAATTCCATTATGATGTCATAATGTAACATTCCATTATGATGTCATAATGCAAAATTCCATTATGATGTCATAATGCAACATTCCATTATGATGTCATAATGCAAAATTCCATTATGATGTCATAATGTAACATTCCATTATGATGTCATAATGTAACGTCCCATTATGATGTCATAATGCAAAATTCCATTATGATGTCATAATGTAACGTCCCATTATGATGTCATAATGCAAAATTCCATTATGATGTCATAATGTAACATTCCATTATGATGTCATAATGCAAAATTCCATTATGATGTCATAATGTAAAATTCCATTATGATGTCATAATGCAAAATTCCATTATGATGTCATAATGTAAAATTCCATTATGATGTCATAATGTAACATTCCATTATGATGTCATAATGCAAAATTCCATTATGATGTCATAATGCAAAATTCCATTATGATGTCATAATGTAACATCCCATTATGATGTCATAATGCAAAATTCCATTATGATGTCATAATGTAACATCCCATTATGATGTCATAATGCAAAAATTCCATTAAGATGTCATAATGTAATATCCCATTATGATGTCATAATGTAACATTCCATTATGATGTCATAATGCAAAATTCCATTATGATGTCATAATGCAACATTCCATTATGATGTCATAATGCAAAATTCCATTATGATGTCATAATGTAACATTCCATTATGATGTCATAATGTAACGTCCCATTATGATGTCATAATGCAAAATTCCATTATGATGTCATAATGTAACGTCCCATTATGATGTCATAATGCAAAATTCCATTATGATGTCATAATGTAACATTCCATTATGATGTCATAATGCAAAATTCCATTATGATGTCATAATGTAAAATTCCATTATGATGTCATAATGCAAAATTCCATTATGATGTCATAATGTAAAATTCCATTATGATGTCATATTGCAAAATTCCATTATGATGTCATAATGTAAAATTCCATTATGATGTCATAATGTAACATCCCATTATGATGTCATAATGCAAAATTCCATTATGATGTCATAATGTAACATTCCATTATGATGTCATAATGCAAAGTTCCATTATGATGTCATAATGTAACATTCCATTATGATGTCATAATGCAAAATTCCATTATGATGTCATAATGTAACATCCCATTATGATGTCATAATGCAAAATTCCATTATGATGTCATAATGTAACATTCCATTATGATGTCATAATGCAAAATTCCATTATGATGTCATAATGTAACATTCCATTATGATGTCATAATGCAAAATTCCATTATGATGTCATAATGTAACATTCCATTATGATGTCATAATGCAAAATTCCATTATGATGTCATAATGCAACATTCCATTATGATGTCATAATGCAAAATTCCATTATGATGTCATAATGTAACATTCCATTATGATGTCATAATGTAACGTCCCATTATGATGTCATAATGCAAAATTCCATTATGATGTCATAATGTAACGTCCCATTATGATGTCATAATGCAAAATTCCATTATGATGTCATAATGTAACATTCCATTATGATGTCATAATGCAAAATTCCATTATGATGTCATAATGTAAAATTCCATTATGATGTCATAATGCAAAATTCCATTATGATGTCATAATGTAAAATTCCATTATGATGTCATATTGCAAAATTCCATTATGATGTCATAATGCAAAATTCCATTATGATGTCATAATGTAAAATTCCATTATGATGTCATCATGTAACATCCCATTATGATGTCATAATGCAAAATTCCATTATGATGTCATAATGTAACATTCCATTATGATGTCATAATGCAAAATTCCATTATGATGTCATAATGCAATATTCCATTACGATGTCATAATGTAACATGCCATTATGATGTCATAATGCAACATTCCATTATGATGTCATAATGTAACATTCCATTATGATGTCATAATGCAACATTCGATTATGATGTCATAATGTAAAATTCCATTATGATGTCATAATGCAAAATTCCATTATGATGTCATAATGCAAAATTCCATTATGATGTCATAATGTAAAATTCCATTATGATGTCATAATGCAAAATTCCATTATGATGTCATAATGCAAAATTCCATTATGATGTCATATTGTAAAATTCCATTATGATGTCATAATGCAAAATTCCATTATGATGTCATAATGCAAAATTCCATTATGATGTCATAATGCAAAATTCCATTATGATGTCATAATGTAAAATTCCATTATGATGTCATAATGCAACATTCCATTATGATGTCATAATGCAAGATTCCATTATGATGTCATAATGTAACTATCCATTATGATGTCATAATGTAACATTCCATTATGATGTCATAATGTAACATTCCATTATGATGTCATAATGCAAAATTCCATTATGATGTCATAATGTAACATTCCATTATGATGTCATAATGTAACATTCCATTATGATGTCATAATGCAAAATTCCATTATGATGTCATAATGTAACATTCCATTATGATGTCATAATGCAAAATTCCATTATGATGTCATAATGTAACATTCCATTATGATGTCATAATGCAAAATTCCATTATGATGTCATAATGTAACATTCAATTATGATGTCATAATGTAACATCCCATTATGATGTCATAATGCAACATTCCATTATGATGTCATAATGTAATATCCCATTATGATGTCATAATGTAACATTCCATTATGATGTCATAATGCAAAATTCCATTATGATGTCATAATGTAACATTCCATTATGATGTCATAATGTAACGTCCCATTATGATGTCATAATGCAAAATTCCATTATGATGTCATAATGTAACGTCCCATTATGATGTCATAATGCAAAATTCCATTATGATGTCATAATGTAACATTCCATTATGATGTCATAATGCAAAATTCCATTATGATGTCATAATGTAACATTCCATTATGATGTCATAATGCAAAATTCCATTATGATGTCATAATGCATTATTCCATTACGATGTCATAATGTAACATGCCATTATGATGTCATAATGCAACATTCCATTATGATGTCATAATGTAACATTCCATTATGATGTCATAATGCAACATTCGATTATGATGTCATAATGTAAAATTCCATTATGATGTCATAATGCAAAATTCCATTATGATGTCATAATGCAAAATTCCATTATGATGTCATAATGTAAAATTCCATTATGATGTCATAATGTAAAATTCCATTATGATGTCATAATGCAAAATTCCATTATGATGTCATAATGCAAAATTCCATTATGATGTCATATTGTAAAATTCCATTATGATGTCATAATGCAAAATTCCATTATGATGTCATAATGTAAAATTCCATTATGATGTCATAATGCAAAATTCCATTATGATGTCATAATGTAAAATTCCATTATGATGTCATAATGCAAAATTCCATTATGATGTCATAATGCAAGATTCCATTATGATGTCATAATGTAACTATCCATTATGATGTCATAATGTAACATTCCATTATGATGTCATAATGTAACATTCCATTATGATGTCATAATGCAAAATTCCATTATGATGTCATAATGTAACATTCCATTATGATGTCATAATGCAAAATTCCATTATGATGTCATAATGCAAAATTCCATTATGATGTAATAATGCAAAATTCCATTATGATGTCATAATGTAACATTCCATTATGATGTCATAATGCAAAATTCCATTATGATGTCATAATGCAACATTCCATTATGATGTCATAATGTAACATTCCATTATGATGTCATATTGCAACTTTCCATTATGATGTCATAATTCAAAATTCCATTATGATGTCATAATGTAACATTCCATTATGATGTCATAATGCAAAATTCCATTATGATGTCATAATGTAACATTCCATTATGATGTCATAATGCAAAATTCCATTATGATGTCATAATGTAACATTCCATTATGATGTCATAATGCAAAATTCCATTATGATGTCATAATGTAACATTCCATTATGATGTCATAATGCAAAATTCCATTATGATGTCATAATGTAACATTCCATTATGATGTCATAATGCAAAATTCCATTATGATGTCATAATGCAACATTCCATTATGATGTCATAATGCAAAATTCCATTATGATGTCATAATGCAACATTCCATTATGATGTCATAATGTAACATTCCATTATGATGTCATAATGCAACATTCCATTATGATGTCATAATGTAACATTCCATTATGATGTCATAATGCAACATTCCATTATGATGTCATAATGCAAAATTCCATTATGATGTCATAATGTAACATTCCATTATGATGTCATAATGCAAAATTCCATTATGATGTTATAATGTAACATTCCATTATGATGTCATAATGCAAAATTCCATTATGATGTCATAATGCAAAATTCCATTATGATGTCATATTGTAAAATTCCATTATGATGTCATAATGCAAAATTCCATTATGATGTCATAATGCAAAATTCCATTATGATGTCATAATGCAAAATTCCATTATGATGTCATAATGTAAAATTCCATTATGATGTCATAATGCAACATTCCATTATGATGTCATAATGCAAGATTCCATTATGATGTCATAATGTAACTATCCATTATGATGTCATAATGTAACATTCCATTATGATGTCATAATGTAACATTCCATTATGATGTCATAATGCAAAATTCCATTATGATGTCATAATGTAACATTCCATTATGATGTCATAATGTAACATTCCATTATGATGTCATAATGCAAAATTCCATTATGATGTCATAATGTAACATTCCATTATGATGTCATAATGCAAAATTCCATTATGATGTCATAATGTAACATTCCATTATGATGTCATAATGCAAAATTCCATTATGATGTCATAATGTAACATTCAATTATGATGTCATAATGTAACATCCCATTATGATGTCATAATGCAACATTCCATTATGATGTCATAATGTAATATCCCATTATGATGTCATAATGTAACATTCCATTATGATGTCATAATGCAAAATTCCATTATGATGTCATAATGTAACATTCCATTATGATGTCATAATGTAACGTCCCATTATGATGTCATAATGCAAAATTCCATTATGATGTCATAATGTAACGTCCCATTATGATGTCATAATGCAAAATTCCATTATGATGTCATAATGTAACATTCCATTATGATGTCATAATGCAAAATTCCATTATGATGTCATAATGTAACATTCCATTATGATGTCATAATGCAAAATTCCATTATGATGTCATAATGCATTATTCCATTACGATGTCATAATGTAACATGCCATTATGATGTCATAATGCAACATTCCATTATGATGTCATAATGTAACATTCCATTATGATGTCATAATGCAACATTCGATTATGATGTCATAATGTAAAATTCCATTATGATGTCATAATGCAAAATTCCATTATGATGTCATAATGCAAAATTCCATTATGATGTCATAATGTAAAATTCCATTATGATGTCATAATGTAAAATTCCATTATGATGTCATAATGCAAAATTCCATTATGATGTCATAATGCAAAATTCCATTATGATGTCATATTGTAAAATTCCATTATGATGTCATAATGCAAAATTCCATTATGATGTCATAATGTAAAATTCCATTATGATGTCATAATGCAAAATTCCATTATGATGTCATAATGTAAAATTCCATTATGATGTCATAATGCAAAATTCCATTATGATGTCATAATGCAAGATTCCATTATGATGTCATAATGTAACTATCCATTATGATGTCATAATGTAACATTCCATTATGATGTCATAATGTAACATTCCATTATGATGTCATAATGCAAAATTCCATTATGATGTCATAATGTAACATTCCATTATGATGTCATAATGCAAAATTCCATTATGATGTCATAATGCAAAATTCCATTATGATGTAATAATGCAAAATTCCATTATGATGTCATAATGTAACATTCCATTATGATGTCATAATGCAAAATTCCATTATGATGTCATAATGCAACATTCCATTATGATGTCATAATGTAACATTCCATTATGATGTCATATTGCAACTTTCCATTATGATGTCATAATTCAAAATTCCATTATGATGTCATAATGTAACATTCCATTATGATGTCATAATGCAAAATTCCATTATGATGTCATAATGTAACATTCCATTATGATGTCATAATGCAAAATTCCATTATGATGTCATAATGTAACATTCCATTATGATGTCATAATGCAAAATTCCATTATGATGTCATAATGTAACATTCCATTATGATGTCATAATGCAAAATTCCATTATGATGTCATAATGTAACATTCCATTATGATGTCATAATGCAAAATTCCATTATGATGTCATAATGCAACATTCCATTATGATGTCATAATGCAAAATTCCATTATGATGTCATAATGCAACATTCCATTATGATGTCATAATGTAACATTCCATTATGATGTCATAATGCAACATTCCATTATGATGTCATAATGTAACATTCCATTATGATGTCATAATGCAACATTCCATTATGATGTCATAATGCAAAATTCCATTATGATGTCATAATGTAACATTCCATTATGATGTCATAATGCAAAATTCCATTATGATGTCATAATGTAACATTCCATTATGATGTCATAATGCAAAATTCCATTATGATGTCATAATGTAAAATTCCATTATGATGTCATATTGCAAAATTCCATTATGATGTCATAATGCAAAATTCCATTATGATGTCATAATGTAAAATTCCATTATGATGTCATAATGTAACATCCCATTATGATGTCATAATGCAAAATTCCATTATGATGTCATAATGTAACATTCCATTATGATGTCATAATGCAAAATTCCATTATGATGTCATAATGCAAAATTCCATTATGATGTCATAATGCAATATTCCATTACGATGTCATAATGTAACATGCCATTATGATGTCATAATGCAACATTCCATTATGATGTCATAATGTAACATTCCATTATGATGTCATAATGCAAAATTCCATTATGATGTCATAATGTAACATTCCATTATGATGTCATAATGCAAAATTCCATTATGATGTCATAATGCAAAATTCCATTATGATGTCATAATGTAACATTCCATTATGATGTCATAATGCAAAATTCCATTATGATGTCATAATGTAACATTCAATTATGATGTCATAATGTAACATCCCATTATGATGTCATAATGCAACATTCCATTATGATGTCATAATGTAATATCCCATTATGATGTCATAATGTAACATTCCATTATGATGTCATAATGCAAAATTCCATTATGATGTCATAATGTAACATTCCATTATGATGTCATAATGCAAAATTCCATTATGATGTCATAATGTAACATTCCATTATGATGTCATAATGCAAAATTCCATTATGATGTCATAATGTAAAATTCCATTATGATGTCATAATGTAACATTCCATTATGATGTCACAATGCAAAATTCCATTATGATGTCATAATGTAACATTCCATTATGATGTCATAATGTGACATTCCATTATGATGTCATAATTTAACATTCCATTATGATGTCATAATGCAAAATTCCATTATGATGTCATAATGTAACATTCCATTATGATGTCATAATGCAAAATTCCATTATGATGTCATAATGTAACATTCCATTATGATGTCATAATGCAAAATTCCATTATGATGTCATAATGTAACATCCCATTATGATGTCATAATGCAAAATTCCATTATGATGTCATAATGTAACATCCCATTATGATGTCATAATGCAAAAATTCCATTATGATGTCATAATGTAACATCCCATTATGATGTCATAATGCAAAATTCCATTATGATGTCATAATGCAACATTCCATTATGATGTCATAATGTAACATTCCATTATGATGTCATATTGCAACTTTCCATTATGATGTCATAATGCAAAATTCCATTATGATGTCATAATGTAACATTCCATTATGATGTCATAATGCAAAATTCCATTATGATGTCATAATGTAACATTCCATTATGATGTCATAATGCAAAATTCCATTATGATGTCATAATGTAACATTCCATTATGATGTCATAATGCAAAATTCCATTATGATGTCATAATGCAACATTCCATTATGATGTCATAATGCAAAATTCCATTATGATGTCATAATGCAACATTCCATTATGATGTCATAATGTAACATTCCATTATGATGTCATAATGCAACATTCCATTATGATGTCATAATGTAACATTCCATTATGATGTCATAATGCAACATTCCATTATGATGTCATGATGCAAAATTCCATTATGATGTCATAATGTAACATTCCATTATGATGTCATAATGCAAAATTCCATTATGATGTTATAATGTAACATTCCATTATGATGTCATAATGCAAAATTCCATTATGATGTCATAATGTAACATTCCATTATGATGTCATAATGTAACGTCCCATTATGATGTCATAATGCAAAATTCCATTATGATGTCATAATGTAACGTCCCATTATGATGTCATAATGCAAAATTCCATTATGATGTCATAATGTAACATTCCATTATGATGTCATAATGCAAAATTCCATTGTGATGTCATAATGTAAAATTCCATTATGATGTCATAATGCAAAATTCCATTATGATGTCATAATGTAAAATTCCATTATGATGTCATATTGCAAAATTCCATTATGATGTCATAATGCAAAATTCCATTATGATGTCATAATGTAACGTCCCATTATGATGTCATAATGCAACATTCCATTATGATGTCATAATGTAACATTCCATTATGATGTCATAATGCAACATTCCATTATGATGTCATAATGTAACATTCCATTATGATGTCATAATGCAAAATTCCATTATGATGTCATAATGTAACATTCCATTATGATGTCATAATGCAAAATTCCATTATGATGTCATAATGTAACATTCCATTATGATGTCATAATGCAAAATTCCATTATGATGTCATAATGTAACATTCAATTATGATGTCATAATGTAACATCCCATTATGATGTCATAATGCAACATTCCATTATGATGTCATAATGTAATATCCCATTATGATGTCATAATGTAACATTCCATTATGATGTCATAATGCAAAATTCTATTATGATGTCATAATGTAACATTCCATTATGATGTCATAATGCAAAATTCCATTATGATGTCATAATGTAACATTCCATTATGATGTCATAATGCAAAATTCCATTATGATGTCATAATGTAAAATTCCATTATGATGTCATAATGTAACATTCCATTATGATGTCACAATGCAAAATTCCATTATGATGTCATAATGTAACATTCCATTATGATGTCATAATGTGACATTCCATTATGATGTCATAATTTAACATTCCATTATGATGTCATAATGCAAAATTCCATTATGATGTCATAATGTAACATCCCATTATGATGTCATAATGCAAAATTCCATTATGATGTCATAATGTAACATCCCATTATGATGTCATAATGCAAAAATTCCATTATGATGTCATAATGTAACATCCCATTATGATGTCATAATGCAAAATTCCATTATGATGTCATAATGTAACATTCCATTATGATGTCATAATGTAACATTCCATTATGATGTCATATTGCAACTTTCCATTATGATGTCATAATTCAAAATTCCATTATGATGTCATAATGTAACATTCCATTATGATGTCATAATGCAAAATTCCATTATGATGTCATAATGTAACATTCCATTATGATGTCATAATGCAAAATTCCATTATGATGTCATAATGTAACATTCCATTATGATGTCATAATGCAAAATTCCATTATGATGTCATAATGTAACATTCCATTATGATGTCATAATGCAAAATTCCATTATGATGTCATAATGCAACATTCCATTATGATGTCATAATGCAAAATTCCATTATGATGTCATAATGCAACATTCCATTATGATGTCATAATGTAACATTCCATTATGATGTCATAATGCAACATTCCATTATGATGTCATAATGCAAAATTCCATTATGATGTCATAATGCAACATTCCATTATGATGTCATAATGCAACATTCCATTATGATGTCATGATGCAAAATTCCATTATGATGTCATAATGTAACATTCCATTATGATGTCATAATGCAAAATTCCATTATGATGTCATAATGTAACATTCCATTATGATGTCATAATGCAAAATTCCATTATGATGTCATAATGTAACATTCCATTATGATGTCATAATGTAACGTCCCATTATGATGTCATAATGCAAAATTCCATTATGATGTCATAATGTAACATTCCATTATGATGTCATAATGCAAAATTCCATTGTGATGTCATAATGTAAAATTCCATTATGATGTCATAATGCAAAATTCCATTATGATGTCATAATGTAAAATTCCATTATGATGTCATATTGCAAAATTCCATTATGATGTCATAATGCAAAATTCCATTATGATGTCATAATGTAAAATTCCATTATGATGTCATAATGTAACATCCCATTATAATGTCATAATGCAAAATTCCATTATGATGTCATAATGTAACATTCCATTATGATGTCATAATGCAAAATTCCATTATGATGTCATAATGCAATATTCCATTACGATGTCATAATGTAACATGCCATTATGATGTCATAATGCAACATTCCATTATAATGTCATAATGTAACATTCCATTATGATGTCATAATGCAACATTCGATTATGATGTCATAATGTAAAATTCCATTATGATGTCATAATGCAAAATTCCATTATGATGTCATAATGCAAAATTCCATTATGATGTCATAATGTAAAATTCCATTATGATGTCATAATGCAAAATTCCATTATGATGTCATAATGCAGAATTCCATTATGATGTCATATTGTAAAATTCCATTATGATGTCATAATGCAAAATTCCATTATGATGTCATAATGTAAAATTCCATTATGATGTCATAATGCAAAATTCCATTATGATGTCATAATGTAAAATTCCATTATGATGTCATAATGCAAAATTCCATTATGATGTCATAATGTAAAATTCCATTATGATGTCATAATGCAAAATTCCATTATGATGTCATAATATAAAATTCCATTATGATGTCATAATGCAAAATTCCATTATGATGTCATAATGCAGAATTCCATTATGATGTCATATTGTAAAATTCCATTATGATGTCATAATGCAAAATTCCATTATGATGTCATAATGTAAAATTCCATTATGATGTCATAATGCAAAATTCCATTATGATGTCATAATGTAAAATTCCATTATGATGTCATAATGCAAAATTCCATTATGATGTCATAATGCAAAATTCCATTATGATGTCATAATGTAAAATTCCATTATGATGTCATAATGCAAAATTCCATTATGATGTCATAATGTAACATTCCATTATGATGTCATAATGCAAAATTCCATTATGATGTCATAATGCAAAATTCTATTATGATGTCATAATGCAAAATTCCATTGTGATGTCATAATGTAAAACTGCATTATGATGTCATAATGCAAAATTCCATTATGATGTCATAATGTAAAATTCCATTATGATGTCATAATGCAAATTTCCATTATGAGGTCATAATGCAAAATTTCATTATGATATCATAATGTGACATTCCATTATGATGTCATAATGCTAAATTCCATTATGATGTCATAATGCAAAATTCCATTATGATGTCATAATGTAACATTCCATTATGATGTCATAATGCAAAATTCCATTATGATGTCATAATGCAAAATTCCATTATGATGTCTTAATGTAAAATTCCATTATGATGTCATAATGCAAAATTCCATTATGATATCATAATGTAAAATTCCATTATGATGTCATAATGTAACATCCCATTATGATGTCATAATGCAAAATTCCATTATGATGTCATAATGTAACATCCCATTATGATGTCATAATGCAAAATTCCATTATGATGTCATAATGTAACATCCCATTATGATGTCATAATGCAAAATTCCATTATGATGTCATAATGCAAAATTCCATTATGATGTCATAATGTAACATTCCATTATGATGTCATAATGCAACATTCCATTATGATGTCATAATGCAAAATTCCATTATGATGTCATAATGTAACATTCCATTATGATGTCATAATGCAAAATTCCATTATGATGTCATAATGTAACATTCCATTATGATGTCATAATGCAAAATTCCATTATGATGTCATATTGCAAAATTCCATTATGATGTCATAATGCAAAATTCCATTATGATGTCATATTGCAAAATTCCATTATGATGTCATAATGCAAAATTCCATTATGATGTCATAATGCAACATTCCGTTATGATGTCATAATGCAAAATTCCATTATGATGTCATAATGCAAAATTTCATTATGATGTCATAATGCAAAATTCCATTATGATGTCATAATGTAAAATTCCATTATGATGTCATAATGCAAAATTCCATTATGATGTCATAATGTAACATCCCATCATGATGTCATAATGCAAAATTCCATTATGATGTCATAATGTAGCATTCCATTATGATGTCATAATGCAAAATTCCATTATGATGTCATAATGTTGCATTCCATTATGTTGTCATAATGCAAAATTCCATTATGATGTCCTAATGCAATATTCCATTATGATGTCATAATGTAACATTCCATTATGATGTCATAATGCAACATTCCATTATGATGTCATAATGTAACATTCCATTATGATGTCATAATGCAACATTCGATTATGATGTCATAATGTAAAATTCCATTATGATGTCATAATGCAAAATTCCATTATGATGTCATAATGCAAAATTCCATTATGATGTCATAATGTAAAATTCCATTATGATGTCATAATGCAAAATTCCATTATGATGTCATAATGCAAAATTCCATTATGTCATATTGTAAAATTCCATTATGATGTCATAATGCAAAATTCCATTATGATGTCATATTGTAAAATTCCATTATGATGTCATAATGCAAAATTCCATTATGATGTCATAATGTAAAATTCCATTATGATGTCATAATGCAAAATTCCATTATGATGTCATAATGCAAAATTCCATTATGATGTCATAATGCAAAATTCCATTATGATGTCATAATGTAACATTCCATTATGATGTCATAATGTAACATTCCATTATGATGTCATAATGCAAAATTCCATTTTGATGTCATAATGTAACATTCCATTATGATGTCATAATGCAAAATTCCATTTTGATGTCATAATGCAAAATTCCATTATGATGTAATAATGCTAAATTCCATTATGATGTCATAATGTAACATTCCAAAATGATGTCATAATGCAAAATTCCATTATGATGTCATAATGTAACATTCCATTATGATGTCATAATGCAAAACTCCATTATGATGTCATAATGCAAATTTCCATTATGATGTCATCATGCAAAATTCCATTATGATGTCATAATGCAAAATTCCATTATGATGTCATAATGCAAAATTCCATTATGATGTCATAATGCAAAATTCCATTATGATGTCATAATGCAAAATTCCATTATGATGTCATAATGCAAAATTCCATTATGATGTCATAATGCAAAATTCTTTTATGTCATAATGCAAAATTCCATTATGATGTCATAATGCAAAATTCCATTATGATGTCATAATGCAAAATTCCATTATGATGTCATAATGCAAAATTCCATTATGATGTCATAATGCAAAATTCCATTATGATGTCATAATGCAAAATTTCATTATGATGTCATAATGTAAAATTCCATTATGATGTCATAATGTAAAATTCCATTATGATGTCATAATGCAAAATTCCATTATGATGTCATAATGTAAAATTCCATTATGATGTCATATTGCAAAATTCCATTATGATGTCATAATGCAAAATTCCATTATGATGTCATAATGCAACATTCCATTATGATGTCATAATGCAACATTCCATTATGATGTCATAATGCAAAATTCCATTATGATGTCATAATGCAAAATTCCATTATGATGTCATAATGTAAAATTCCATTATGATGTTATAATGCAAAATTCCATTATGATGTCATAATGTAAAATTCCATTATGATGTCATAATGTAACATCCCATTATGATGTCATAATGCAAAATTCCATTATGATGTCATAATGTAACATTCCATTATGATGTCATAATGCAAAATTCCATTATGATGTCATAATGCAATATTCCATTATGATGTCATAATGTAACATTCCATTATGATGTCATAATGCAACATTCCATTATGATGTCATAATGTAACATTCCATTATGATGTCATAATGCAACATTCGATTATGATGTCATAATGCAAAATTCCATTATGATGTCATAATGTAACATTCCATTATGATGTCATAATGCAAAATTCCATTATGATGTCATAATGTAAAATTCCATTATGATGTCATAATGTAACATCCCATTATGATGTCATAATGCAAAATTCCATTATGATGTCATAATGTACCATTCCATTATGATGTCATAATGCAAAATTCCATTATGATGTCATAATGCAATATTCCATTATGATGTCATAATGTAACATTCCATTATGATGTCATAATGCAACATTCCATTATGATGTCATAATGTAACATTCCATTATGATGTCATAATGCAACATTCGATTATGATGTCATAATGCAAAATTCCATTATGATGTCATAATGTAACATTCCATTATGATGTCATAATGCAAAATTCCATTATGATGTCATAATGTAACATTCCATAATGATGTCATAATGCAAAATTCCATTATGATGTCATAATGTAACATTCAATTATGATGTCATAATGTAACATCCCATTATGATGTCATAATGCAACATTCCATTATGATGTCATAATGTAATATCCCTTTATGATGTCATAATGCAAAATTCCATTATGATGTCATAATGTAACATTCCATTATGATGTCATAATGCAAAATTCCATTATGATGTCATAATGTAACATTCCATTATGATGTCATAATGCAAAATTCCATTATGATGTCATAATGTAAAATTCCATTATGATGTCATAATGTAACATTCCATTATGATGTCACAATGCAAAATTCCATTATGATGTCATAATGTAACATTCCATTATGATGTCATAATGCAAAATTCCATTATGATGTCATAATTTAACATTCCATTATGATGTCATAATGCAAAATTCCATTATGATGTCATAATGTAACATTCCATTATGATGTCATAATGCAAAATTCCATTATGATGTCATAATGTAACATTCCATTATGATGTCATAATGCAAAATTCCATTATGATGTCATAATGTAACATCCCATTATGATGTCATAATGCAAAATTCCATTATGATGTCATAATGTAACATCCCATTATGATGTCATAATGCAAAAATTCCATTAAGATGTCATAATGTAACATCCCATTATGATGTCATAATGCAAAATTCCATTATGATGTCATAATGCAACATTCCATTATGATGTCATAATGTAACATTCCATTATGATATCATATTGCAACTGTCCATTATGATGTCATAATTCAAAATTCCATTATGATGTCATAATGTAACATTCCATTATGATGTCATAATGCAAAATTCCATTATGATGTCATAATGTAACATTCCATTATGATGTCATAATGCAAAATTCCATTATGATGTCATAATGTAACATTCCATTATGATGTCATAATGCAAAATTCCATTATGATGTCATAATGTAACATTCCATTATGATGTCATAATGCAAAATTCCATTATGATGTCATAATGCAACATTCCATTATGATGTCATAATGCAAAATTCCATTATGATGTCATAATGTAACATTCCATTATGATGTCATAATGTAACGTCCCATTATGATGTCATAATGCAAAATTCCATTATGATGTCATAATGTAACGTCCCATTATGATGTCATAATGCAAAATTCCATTATGATGTCATAATGTAACATTCCATTATGATGTCATAATGCAAAATTCCATTATGATGCCATAATGTAAAATTCCATTATGATGTCATAATGCAAAATTCCATTATGATGTCATAATGTAAAATTCCATTATGATGTCATATTGCAAAATTCCATTATGATGTCATAATGCAAAATTCCATTATGATGTCATAATGTAAAATTCTATTATGATGTCATAATGTAACATCCCATTATGATGTCATAATGCAAAATTCCATTATGATGTCATAATGTAACATTCCATTATGATGTCATAATGCAAAATTCCATTATGATGTCATAATGCAATATTCCATTACGATGTCATAATGTAACATGCCATTATGATGTCATAATGCAACATTCCATTATGATGTCATAATGTAACATCCCATTATGATGTCATAATGCAAAATTCCATTATGATGTCATAATGTAACATCCCATTATGATGTCATAATGCAAAAATTCCATTAAGATGTCATAATGTAACATCCCATTATGATGTCATAATGCAAAATTCCATTATGATGTCATAATGCAACATTCCATTATGATGTCATAATGTAACATTCCATTATGATGTCATATTGCAACTTTCCATTATGATGTCATAATTCAAAATGCCATTATGATGTCATAATGTAACATTCCATTATGATGTCATAATGCAAAATTCCATTATGATGTCATAATGTAACATTCCATTATGATGTCATAATGCAAAATTCCATTATGATGTCATAATGTAACATTCCATTATGATGTCATAATGCAAAATTCCATTATGATGTCATAATGTAACATTCCATTATGATGTCATAATGCAAAATTCCATTATGATGTCATAATGCAACATTCCATTATGATGTCATAATGCAAAATTCCATTATGATGTCATAATGTAACATTCCATTATGATGTCATAATGTAACGTCCCATTATGATGTCATAATGCAAAATTCCATTATGATGTCATAATGTAACGTCCCATTATGATGTCATAATGCAAAATTCCATTATGATGTCATAATGTAACATTCCATTATGATGTCATAATGCAAAATTCCATTATGATGTCATAATGTAAAATTCCATTATGATGTCATAATGCAAAATTCCATTATGATGTCATAATGTAAAATTCCATTATGATGTCATAATGTAACATTCCATTATGATGTCATAATGCAAAATTCCATTATGATGTCATAATGCAATATTCCATTATGATGTCATAATGTAACATTCCATTATGATGTCATAATGCAACATTCCATTATGATGTCATAATGTAACATTCCATTATGATGTCATAATGCAACATTCGATTATGATGTCATAATGCAAAATTCCATTATGATGTCATAATGTAACATTCCATTATGATGTCATAATGCAAAATTCCATTATGATGTCATAATGTAAAATTCCATTATGATGTCATAATGTAACATCCCATTATGATGTCATAATGCAAAATTCCATTATGATGTCATAATGTACCATTCCATTATGATGTCACAATGCAAAATTCCATTATGATGTCATAATTTAACATTCCATTATGATGTCATAATGCAAAATTCCATTATGATGTCATAATGTAACATTCAATTATGATGTCATAATGCAAAATTCCATTATGATGTCATAATGTAACATTCCATTATGATGTCATAATGCAAAATTCCATTATGATGTCATAATGTAACATCCCATTATGATGTCATAATGCAAAATTCCATTATGATGTCATAATGTAACATCCCATTATGATGTCATAATGCAAAAATTCCATTAAGATGTCATAATGTAATATCCCATTATGATGTCATAATGTAACATTCCATTATGATGTCATAATGCAAAATTCCATTATGATGTCATAATGCAACATTCCATTATGATGTCATAATGCAAAATTCCATTATGATGTCATAATGTAACATTCCATTATGATGTCATAATGTAACGTCCCATTATGATGTCATAATGCAAAATTCCATTATGATGTCATAATGTAACATTCCATTATGATGTCATAATGCAAAATTCCATTATGATGTCATAATGTAACATTCCATTATGATGTCATAATGCAAAATTCCATTATGATGTCATAATGCAACATTCCATTATGATGTCATAATGCAAAATTCCATTATGATGTCATAATGTAACATTCCATTATGATGTCATAATGTAACGTCCCATTATGATGTCATAATGCAAAATTCCATTATGATGTCATAATGTAACGTCCCATTATGATGTCATAATGCAAAATTCCATTATGATGTCATAATGTAACATTCCATTATGATGTCATAATGCAAAATTCCATTATGATGTCATAATGTAAAATTCCATTATGATGTCATAATGCAAAATTCCATTATGATGTCATAATGTAAAATTCCATTATGATGTCATAATGTAACATTCCATTATGATGTCATAATGCAAAATTCCATTATGATGTCATAATGCAATATTCCATTATGATGTCATAATGTAACATTCCATTATGATGTCATAATGCAACATTCCATTATGATGTCATAATGTAACATTCCATTATGATGTCATAATGCAACATTCGATTATGATGTCATAATGCAAAATTCCATTATGATGTCATAATGTAACATTCCATTATGATGTCATAATGCAAAATTCCATTATGATGTCATAATGTAAAATTCCATTATGATGTCATAATGTAACATCCCATTATGATGTCATAATGCAAAATTCCATTATGATGTCATAATGTAACATTCAATTATGATGTCACAATGCAAAATTCCATTATGATGTCACAATGTAACATTCCATTATGATGTCATAATGCAAAATTCCATTATGATGTCATAATGTAACATCCCATTATGATGTCATAATGCAAAATTCCATTATGATGTCATAATGTAACATCCCATTATGATGTCATAATGCAAAAATTCCATTAAGATGTCATAATGTAATATCCCATTATGATGTCATAATGTAACATTCCATTATGATGTCATAATGCAAAATTCCATTATGATGTCATAATGCAACATTCCATTATGATGTCATAATGCAAAATTCCATTATGATGTCATAATGTAACATTCCATTATGATGTCATAATGTAACGTCCCATTATGATGTCATAATGCAAAATTCCATTATGATGTCATAATGTAACGTCCCATTATGATGTCATAATGCAAAATTCCATTATGATGTCATAATGTAACATTCCATTATGATGTCATAATGCAAAATTCCATTATGATGTCATAATGTAAAATTCCATTATGATGTCATAATGCAAAATTCCATTATGATGTCATAATGTAAAATTCCATTATGATGTCATATTGCAAAATTCCATTATGATGTCATAATGTAAAATTCCATTATGATGTCATAATGTAACATCCCATTATGATGTCATAATGCAAAATTCCATTATGATGTCATAATGTAACATTCCATTATGATGTCATAATGCAAAGTTCCATTATGATGTCATAATGTAACATTCCATTATGATGTCATAATGCAAAATTCCATTATGATGTCATAATGTAACATCCCATTATGATGTCATAATGTAACATTCCATTATGATGTCATAATGCAAAATTCCATTATGATGTCATAATGTAACATTCCATTATGATGTCATAATGCAAAATTCCATTATGATGTCATAATGTAACATTCCATTATGATGTCATAATGCAAAATTCCATTATGATGTCATAATGCAACATTCCATTATGATGTCATAATGCAAAATTCCATTATGATGTCATAATGTAACATTCCATTATGATGTCATAATGTAACGTCCCATTATGATGTCATAATGCAAAATTCCATTATGATGTCATAATGTAACGTCCCATTATGATGTCATAATGCAAAATTCCATTATGATGTCATAATGTAACATTCCATTATGATGTCATAATGCAAAATTCCATTATGATGTCATAATGTAAAATTCCATTATGATGTCATAATGCAAAATTCCATTATGATGTCATAATGTAAAATTCCATTATGATGTCATATTGCAAAATTCCATTATGATGTCATAATGCAAAATTCCATTATGATGTCATAATGTAAAATTCCATTATGATGTCATCATGTAACATCCCATTATGATGTCATAATGCAAAATTCCATTATGATGTCATAATGTAACATTCCATTATGATGTCATAATGCAAAATTCCATTATGATGTCATAATGCAATATTCCATTACGATGTCATAATGTAACATGCCATTATGATGTCATAATGCAACATTCCATTATGATGTCATAATGTAACATTCCATTATGATGTCATAATGCAACATTCGATTATGATGTCATAATGTAAAATTCCATTATGATGTCATAATGCAAAATTCCATTATGATGTCATAATGCAAAATTCCATTATGATGTCATAATGTAAAATTCCATTATGATGTCATAATGCAAAATTCCATTATGATGTCATAATGCAAAATTCCATTATGATGTCATATTGTAAAATTCCATTATGATGTCATAATGCAAAATTCCATTATGATGTCATAATGCAAAATTCCATTATGATGTCATAATGCAAAATTCCATTATGATGTCATAATGTAAAATTCCATTATGATGTCATAATGCAACATTCCATTATGATGTCATAATGCAAGATTCCATTATGATGTCATAATGTAACTATCCATTATGATGTCATAATGTAACATTCCATTATGATGTCATAATGTAACATTCCATTATGATGTCATAATGCAAAATTCCATTATGATGTCATAATGTAACATTCCATTATGATGTCATAATGTAACATTCCATTATGATGTCATAATGCAAAATTCCATTATGATGTCATAATGTAACATTCCATTATGATGTCATAATGCAAAATTCCATTATGATGTCATAATGTAACATTCCATTATGATGTCATAATGCAAAATTCCATTATGATGTCATAATGTAACATTCAATTATGATGTCATAATGTAACATCCCATTATGATGTCATAATGCAACATTCCATTATGATGTCATAATGTAATATCCCATTATGATGTCATAATGTAACATTCCATTATGATGTCATAATGCAAAATTCCATTATGATGTCATAATGTAACATTCCATTATGATGTCATAATGTAACGTCCCATTATGATGTCATAATGCAAAATTCCATTATGATGTCATAATGTAACGTCCCATTATGATGTCATAATGCAAAATTCCATTATGATGTCATAATGTAACATTCCATTATGATGTCATAATGCAAAATTCCATTATGATGTCATAATGTAACATTCCATTATGATGTCATAATGCAAAATTCCATTATGATGTCATAATGCATTATTCCATTACGATGTCATAATGTAACATGCCATTATGATGTCATAATGCAACATTCCATTATGATGTCATAATGTAACATTCCATTATGATGTCATAATGCAACATTCGATTATGATGTCATAATGTAAAATTCCATTATGATGTCATAATGCAAAATTCCATTATGATGTCATAATGCAAAATTCCATTATGATGTCATAATGTAAAATTCCATTATGATGTCATAATGTAAAATTCCATTATGATGTCATAATGCAAAATTCCATTATGATGTCATAATGCAAAATTCCATTATGATGTCATATTGTAAAATTCCATTATGATGTCATAATGCAAAATTCCATTATGATGTCATAATGTAAAATTCCATTATGATGTCATAATGCAAAATTCCATTATGATGTCATAATGTAAAATTCCATTATGATGTCATAATGCAAGATTCCATTATGATGTCATAATGTAACTATCCATTATGATGTCATAATGTAACATTCCATTATGATGTCATAATGTAACATTCCATTATGATGTCATAATGCAAAATTCCATTATGATGTCATAATGTAACATTCCATTATGATGTCATAATGCAAAATTCCATTATGATGTCATAATGCAAAATTCCATTATGATGTAATAATGCAAAATTCCATTATGATGTCATAATGTAACATTCCATTATGATGTCATAATGCAAAATTCCATTATGATGTCATAATGTAACATTCCATTATGATGTCATAATGCAACATTCCATTATGATGTCATAATGTAACATTCCATTATGATGTCATAATGCAAAATTCCATTATGATGTCATAATGTAACATTCAATTATGATCTCATAATGTAACATCCCATTATGATGTCATAATGCAACATTCCATTATGATGTCATAATGTAATATCCCATTATGATGTCATAATGTAACATTCCATTATGATGTCATAATGCAAAATTCCATTATGATGTCATAATGTAACATTCCATTATGATGTCATAATGCAAAATTCCATTATGATGTCATAATGTAAAATTCCATTATGATGTCATAATGTAACATTCCATTATGATGTCACAATGCAAAATTCCATTATGATGTCATAATGTAACATTCCATTATGATGTCATAATGTGACATTCCATTATGATGTCATAATTTAACATTCCATTATGATGTCATAATGCAAAATTCCATTATGATGTCATAATGTAACATTCAATTATGATCTCATAATGTAACATCCCATTATGATGTCATAATGCAACATTCCATTATGATGTCATAATGTAATATCCCATTATGATGTCATAATGTAACATTCCATTATGATGTCATAATGCAAAATTCCATTATGATGTCATAATGTAACATTCCATTATGATGTCATAATGCAAAATTCCATTATGATGTCATAATGTAAAATTCCATTATGATGTCATAATGTAACATTCCATTATGATGTCACAATGCAAAATTCCATTATGATGTCATAATGTAACATTCCATTATGATGTCATAATGTGACATTCCATTATGATGTCATAATTTAACATTCCATTATGATGTCATAATGCAAAATTCCATTATGATGTCATAATGTAACATTCCATTATGATGTCATAATGCAAAATTCCATTATGATGTCATAATGTAACATTCCATTATGATGTCATAATGCAAAATTCCATTATGATGTCATAATGTAACATCCCATTATGATGTCATAATGCAAAATTCCATTATGATGTCATAATGTAACATCCCATTATGATGTCATAATGCAAAAATTCCATTATGATGTCATAATGTAACATCCCATTATGATGTCATAATGCAAAATTCCATTATGATGTCATAATGCAACATTCCATTATGATGTCATAATGTAACATTCCATTATGATGTCATATTGCAACTTTCCATTATGATGTCATAATTCAAAATTCCATTATGATGCCATAATGTAACATTCCATTATGATGTCATAATGCAAAATTCCATTATGATGTCATAATGTAACATTCCATTATGATGTCATAATGCAAAATTCCATTATGATGTCATAATGTAACATTCCATTATGATGTCATAATGCAAAATTCCATTATGATGTCATAATGTAACATTCCATTATGATGTCATAATGCAAAATTCCATTATGATGTCATAATGCAACATTCCATTATGATGTCATAATGCAAAATTCCATTATGATGTCATAATGCAACATTCCATTATGATGTCATAATGTAACATTCCATTATGATGTCATAATGCAACATTCCATTATGATGTCATAATGTAACATTCCATTATGATGTCATAATGCAACATTCCATTATGATGTCATAATGCAAAATTCTATTATGATGTCATAATGTAACATTCCATTATGATGTCATAATGCAAAATTCCATTATGATGTCATAATGTAACATTCCATTATGATGGCATAATGCAAAATTCCATTATGATGTCATAATGTAACATTCCATTATGATGTCATAATGTAACGTCCCATTATGATGTCATAATGCAAAATTCCATTATGATGTCATAATGTAACGTCCCATTATGATGTCATAATGCAAAATTCCATTATGATGTCATAATGTAACATTCCATTATGATGTCATAATGCAAAATTCCATTATGATGTCATAATGCAATATTCCATTACGATGTCATAATGTAACATGCCATTATGATGTCATAATGTAACGTCCCATTATGATGTCATAATGCAAAATTCCATTATGATGTCATAATGTAACGTCCCATTATGATGTCATAATGCAAAATTCCATTATGATGTCATAATGTAACGTCCCATTATGATGTCATAATGCAAAATTCCATTATGATGTCATAATGTAACATTCCATTATGATGTCATAATGCAACATTCCATTATGATGTCATAATGTAACATTCCATTATGATGTCATAATGCAACATTCCATTATGATGTCATAATGCAAAATTCTATTATGATGTCATAATGTAACATTCCATTATGATGTCATAATGCAAAATTCCATTATGATGTCATAATGTAACATTCCATTATGATGGCATAATGCAAAATTCCATTATGATGTCATAATGTAACATTCCATTATGATGTCATAATGTAACGTCCCATTATGATGTCATAATGCAAAATTCCATTATGATGTCATAATGTAACGTCCCATTATGATGTCATAATGCAAAATTCCATTATGATGTCATAATGTAAAATTCCATTATGATGTCATAATGCAAAATTCCATTATGATGTCATAATGTAAAATTCCATTATGATGTCATATTGCAAAATTCCATTATGATGTCATAATGCAAAATTCCATTATGATGTCATAATGTAAAATTCCATTATGATGTCATAATGTAACATCCCATTATGATGTCATAATGCAAAATTCCATTATGATGTCATAATGTAACATTCCATTATGATGTCATAATGCAAAATTCCATTATGATGTCATAATGCAAAATTCCATTATGATGTCATAATGCAATATTCCATTACGATGTCATAATGTAACATGCCATTATGATGTCATAATGCAACATTCCATTATGATGTCATAATGTAACATTCCATTATGATGTCATAATGCAAAATTCCATTATGATGTCATAATGTAACATTCCATTATGATGTCATAATGCAAAATTCCATTATGATGTCATAATGTAACATTCCATTATGATGTCATAATGCAAAATTCCATTATGATGTCATAATGTAACATTCAATTATGATGTCATAATGTAACATCCCATTATGATGTCATAATGCAACATTCCATTATGATGTCATAATGTAATATCCCGTTATGATGTCATAATGTAACATTCCATTATGATGTCATAATGCAAAATTCCATTATGATGTAATAATGCAAAATTCCATTATGATGTCATAATGTAACATTCCATTATGATGTCATAATGCAAAATTCCATTATGATGTCATAATGTAACATTCCATTATGATGTCATAATGCAAAATTCCATTATGATGTCATAATGTAACATTCCATTATGATGTCATAATGCAAAATTCCATTATGATGTCATAATGTAACATTCCATTATGATGTCATAATGCAAAATTCCATTATGATGTCATAATGCAACATTCCATTATGATGTCATAATGCAAAATTCCATTATGATGTCATAATGTAACATTCCATTATGATGTCATAATGCAAAATTCCATTATGATGTCATAATGCAAAATTCCATTATGATGTCATAATGTAAAACTCCATTATGATGTCATAATGCCAAATTCCATTATGATGTCATAATGCAAAATTCCATTATGATGTCATAATAAAAAACTCCATTATGATGTCATAATGCAAAATTCCATTATGATGTCATAATGTAAAATTCCATTATGATGTCATAATGCAAAATTCCATTATGATGTCATAATGCAAAATTCCATTATGATGTCATAATGTAACATTCCATTATGATGTCATAATGCAAAATTCCATTATGATGTCATAATGTAACATTCCATTATGATGTCATAATGCAAAATTCCATTATGATGTCATAATGTAACATTCCATTATGATGTCATAATGCAAAATTCCATTATGATGTCATAATGCAACATTCCATTATGATGTCATAATGCAAAATTCCATTATGATGTCATAATGTAACATTCCATTATGATGTCATAATGTAACGTCCCATTATGATGTCATAATGCAAAATTCCATTATGATGTCATAATGTAACGTCCCATTATGATGTCATAATGCAAAATTCCATTATGATGTCATAATGTAACATTCCATTATGATGTCATAATGCAAAATTCCATTATGATGTCATAATGTAACATTCCATTATGATGTCATAATGCAAAATTCCATTATGATGTCATAATGTAAAATTCCATTATGATGTCATATTGCAAAATTCCATTATGATGTCATAATGCAAAATTCCATTATGATGTCATAAAGTAAAATTCCATTATGATGTCATAATGTAACATCCCATTATGATGTCATAATGCAAAATTCCATTATGATGTCATAATGTAACATTCCCTTATGATGTCATAATGCAAAATTCCATTATGATGTCATAATGCAATATTCCATTACGATGTCATAATGTAACATGCCATTATGATGTCATAATGCAACATTCCATTATGATGTCATAATGTAACATTCCATTATGATGTCATAATGCAACATTCGATTATGATGTCATAATGTAAAATTCCATTATGATGTCATAATGCAAAATTCCATTATGATGTCATAATGCAAAATTCCATTATGATGTCATAATGTAAAATTCCATTATGATGTCATAATGCAAAATTCCATTATGATGTCATAATGCAAAATTCCATTATGATGTCATATTGTAAAATTCCATTATGATGTCATAATGCAAAATTTCATTATGATGTCATAATGTAAAATTCCATTATGATGTCATAATGCAAAATTCCATTATGATGTCATAATGTAAAATTCCATTATGATGTCATAATGCAACATTCCATTATGATGTCATAATGCAAGATTCCATTATGATGTCATAATGTAACTATCCATTATGATGTCATAATGTAACATTCCATTATGATGTCATAATGTAACATTCCATTATGATGTCATAATGCAAAATTCCATTATGATGTCATAATGTAACATTCCATTATGATGTCATAATGCAAAATTCCATTATGATGTCATAATGCAAAATTCCATTATGATGTAATAATGCAAAATTCCATTATGATGTCATAATGTAACATTCCATTATGATGTCATAATGCAAAATTCCATTATGATGTCATAATGTAACATTCCATTATGATGTCATAATGCAAAATTCCATTATGATGTCATAATGTAACATTCCATTATGATGTCATAATGCAAAATTCCATTATGATGTCATAATGTAACATTCAATTATGATGTCATAATGTAACATCCCATTATGATGTCATAATGCAACATTCCATTATGATGTCATAATGTAATATCCCATTATGATGTCATAATGTAACATTCCATTATGATGTCATAATGCAAAATTCCATTATGATGTCATAATGCAACATTCTATTATGATGTCATAATGCAACATTCCATTATGATGTCATAATGTAACATTCCATTATGATGTCATAATGTAACGTCCCATTATGATGTCATAATGCAAAATTCCATTATGATGTCATAATGTAACGTCCCATTATGATGTCATAATGCAAAATTCCATTATGATGTCATAATGTAACATTCCATTATGATGTCATAATGCAAAATTCCATTATGATGCCATAATGTAACATTCCATTATGATGTCATAATGCAAAATTCCATTATGATGACATAATGTAAAATTCCATTATGATGTCATATTGCAAAATTCCATTATGATGTCATAATGCAAAATTCCATTATGATGTCATAATGTAAAATTCCATTATGATGTCATAATGTAACATCCCATTATGATGTCATAATGCAAAATTCCATTATGATGTCATAATGTAACATTCCATTATGATGTCATAATGCAAAATTCCATTATGATGTCATAATGTAAAATTCCATTATGATGTCATAATGCAAAATTCCATTATGATGTCATAATGTAAAATTCCATTATGATGTCATATTGCAAAATTCCATTATGATGTCATAATGCAAAATTCCATTATGATGTCATAATGTAAAATTCCATTATGATGTCATAATGTAACATCCCATTATGATGTCATAATGCAAAATTCCATTATGATGTCATAATGTAACATTCCATTATGATGTCATAATGCAAAATTCCATTATGATGTCATAATGCAAAATTCCATTATGATGTCATAATGCAATATTCCATTACGATGTCATAATGTAACATGCCATTATGATGTCATAATGCAACATTCCATTATGATGTCACAATGTAACATTCCATTATGATGTCATAATGCAAAATTCCATTATGATGTCATAATGTAACATTCCATTATGATGTCATAATGCAAAATTCCATTATGATGTCATAATGTAACATTCCATTATGATGTCATAATGCAAAATTCCATTATGATGTCATAATGTAACATTCAATTATGATGTCATAATGTAACATCCCATTATGATGTCATAATGCAACATTCCATTATGATGTCATAATGTAATATCCCATTATGATGTCATAATGTAACATTCCATTATGATGTCATAATGCAAAATTCCATTATGATGTCATAATGTAACATTCCATTATGATGTCATAATGCAAAATTCCATTATGATGTCATAATGTAACATTCCATTATGATGTCATAATGCAAAATTCCATTATGATGTCATAATGTAACATTCCATTATGATGTCATAATGCAAAATTCCATTATGATGTCATAATGCAACATTCCATTATGATGTCATAATGCAAAATTCCATTATGATGTCATAATGCAACATTCCATTATGATGTCATAATGTAACATTCCATTATGATGTCATAATGCAACATTCCATTATGCTGTCATAATGTAACATTCCATTATGATGTCATAATGCAACATTCCATTATGATGTCATAATGCAAAATTCTATTATGATGTCATAATGTAACATTCCATTATGATGTCATAATGCAAAATTCCATTATGATGTCATAATGTAACATTCCATTATGATGGCATAATGCAAAATTCCATTATGATGTCATAATGTAACATTCCATTATGATGTCATAATGTAACGTCCCATTATGATGTCATAATGCAAAATTCCATTATGATGTCATAATGTAACGTCCCATTATGATGTCATAATGCAAAATTCCATTATGATGTCATAATGTAACATTCCATTATGATGTCATAATGCAAAATTCCATTATGATGTCATAATGTAAAATTCCATTATGATGTCATAATGCAAAATTCCATTATGATGTCATAATGTAAAATTCCATTATGATGTCATATTGCAAAATTCCATTATGATGTCATAATGCAAAATTCCATTATGATGTCATAATGCAATATTCCATTACGATGTCATAATGTAACATGCCATTATGATGTCATAATGTAACGTCCCATTATGATGTCATAATGCAAAATTCCATTATGATGTCATAATGTAACGTCCCATTATGATGTCATAATGCAAAATTCCATTATGATGTCATAATGTAACATTCCATTATGATGTCATAATGCAAAATTCCATTATGATGTCATAATGCAACATTCCATTATGATGTCATAATGCAAAATTCCATTATGATGTCATAATGTAACATTCCATTATGATGTCATAATGTAACGTCCCATTATGATGTCATAATGCAAAATTCCATTATGATGTCATAATGTAACGTCCCATTATGATGTCATAATGCAAAATTCCATTATGATGTCATAATGTAACATTCCATTATGATGTCATAATGCAAAATTCCATTATGATGTCATAATGTAAAATTCCATTATGATGTCATAATGCAAAATTCCATTATGATGACATAATGTAAAATTCCATTATGATGTCATATTGCAAAATTCCATTATGATGTCATAATGCAAAATTCCATTATGATGTCATAATGTAAAATTCCATTGTGATGTCATAATGTAACATCCCATTATGATGTCATAATGCAAAATTCCATTATGATGTCATAATGTAACATTCCATTATGATGTCATAATGCAAAATTCCATTATGATGTCATAATGTAACATTCCATTATGATGTCATAATGCAAAATTCCATTATGATGTCATAATGTAACATCCCATTATGATGTCATAATGCAAAATTCCATTATGATGTCATAATGTAACATCCCATTATGATGTCATAATGCAAAAATTCCATTATGATGTCATAATGTAACATCCCATTATGATGTCATAATGCAAAATTCCATTATGATGTCATAATGCAACATTCCATTATGATGTCATAATGTAACATTCCATTATGATGTCATATTGCAACTTTCCATTATGATGTCATAATTCAAAATTCCATTATGATGTCATAATGTAACATTCCATTATGATGTCATAATGCAAAATTCCATTATGATGTCATAATGTAACATTCCATTATGATGTCATAATGCAAAATTTCATTATGATGTCATAATGTAACATTCCATTATGATGTCATAATGCAAAATTCCATTATGATGTCATAATGTAACATTCCATTATGATGTCATAATGCAAAATTCCATTATGATGTCATAATGCAACATTCCATTATGATGTCATAATGCAAAATTCCATTATGATGTCATAATGTAACATTCCATTATGATGTCATAATGTAACGTCCCATTATGATGTCATAATGCAAAATTCCATTATGATGTCATAATGTAACGTCCCATTATGATGTCATAATGCAAAATTCCATTATGATGTCATAATGCAAAATTCCATTATGATGTCATAATGTAACATTCCATTATGATGTCATAATGCAAAATTCCATTATGATGTCATAATGTAAAATTCCATTATGATGTCATAATGCAAAATTCCATTATGATGTCATAATGTAAAATTCCATTATGATGTCATATTGCAAAATTCCATTATGATGTCATAATGCAAAATTCCATTATGATGTCATAATGTAAAATTCCATTATGATGTCATAATGTAACATCCCATTATGATGTCATAATGCAAAATTCCATTATGATGTCATAATGTAACATTCCATTATGATGTCATAATGCAAAATTCCATTATGATGTCATAATGCAATATTCCATTACGATGTCATAATGTAACATGCCATTATGATGTCATAATGCAACATTCCATTATGATGTCATAATGTAACATTCCATTATGATGTCATAATGCAACATTCGATTATGATGTCATAATGTAAAATTCCATTATGATGTCATAATGCAAAATTCCATTATGATGTCATAATGCAAAATTCCATTATGATGTCATAATGTAAAATTCCATTATGATGTCATAATGCAAAATTCCATTATGATGTCATAATGCAAAATTCCATTATGATGTCATATTGTAAAATTCCATTATGATGTCATAATGCAAAATTCCATTATGATGTCATAATGTAAAATTCCATTATGATGTCATAATGCAAAATTCCATTATGATGTCATAATGTAAAATTCCATTATGATGTCATAATGCAACATTCCATTATGATGTCATAATGCAAGATTCCATTATGATGTCATAATGTAACTATCCATTATGATGTCATAATGTAACATTCCATTATGATGTCATAATGTAACATTCCATTATGATGTCATAATGCAAAATTCCATTATGATGTCATAATGTAACATTCCATTATGATGTCATAATGCAAAATTCCATTATGATGTCATAATGCAAAATTCCATTATGATGTCATAATGCAAAATTCCATTATGATGTCATAATGTAACATTCCATTATGATGTCATAATGCAAAATTCCATTATGATGTCATAATGTAACATTCCATTATGATGTCATAATGCAAAATTCCATTATGATGTCATAATGTAACATTCCATTATGATGTCATAATGCAAAATTCCATTATGATGTCATAATGTAACATTCCATTATGATGTCATAATGTAACATCCCATTATGATGTCATAATGCAACATTCCATTATGATGTCATAATGTAACATTCCATTATGATGTCATAATGCAACATTCCATTATGATGTCATAATGCAAAATTCCATTATGATGTCATAATGTAACATTCCATTATGATGTCATAATGCAAAATTCCATTATGATGTCATAATGTAACATTCCATTATGATGTCATAATGCAAAATTCCATTATGATGTCATAATGTAACATTCCATTATGATGTCATAATGTAACGTCCCATTATGATGTCATATTGCAAAATTCCATTATGATGTCATAATGTAACGTCCCATTATGATGTCATAATGCAAAATTCCATTATGATGTCATAATGTAACATTCCATTATGATGTCATAATGCAAAATTCCATTATGATGTCATAATGTAAAATTCCATTATGATGTCATAATGCAAAATTCCATTATGATGTCATAATGTAAAATTCCATTATGATGTCATATTGCAAAATTCCATTATGATGTCATAATGCAAAATTCCATTATGATGTCATAATGTAAAATTCCATTATGATGTCATAATGTAACATCCCATTATGATGTCATAATGCAAAATTCCATTATGATGTCATAATGTAACATTCCATTATGATGTCATAATGCAAAATTCCATTATGATGTCATAATGCAAAATTCCATTATGATGTCATAATGCAATATTCCATTACGATGTCATAATGTAACATGCCATTATGATGTCATAATGCAACATTCCATTATGATGTCACAATGTAACATTCCATTATGATGTCATAATGCAAAATTCCATTATGATGTCATAATGTAACATTCCATTATGATGTCATAATGCAAAATTCCATTATGATGTCATAATGTAACATTCCATTATGATGTCATAATGCAAAATTCCATTATGATGTCATAATGTAACATTCAATTATGATGTCATAATGTAACATCCCATTATGATGTCATAATGCAACATTCCATTATGATGTCATAATGTAATATCCCATTATGATGTCATAATGTAACATTCCATTATGATGTCATAATGCAAAATTCCATTATGATGTCATAATGTAACATTCCATTATGATGTCATAATGCAAAATTCCATTATGATGTCATAATGTAACATTCCATTATGATGTCATAATGCAAAATTCCATTATGATGTCATAATGTAAAATTCCATTATGATGTCATAATTCAAAATTCCATTATGATGCCATAATGTAACATTCCATTATGATGTCATAATGCAAAATTCCATTATGATGTCATAATGTAACATTCCATTATGATGTCATAATGCAAAATTCCATTATGATGTCATAATGTAACATTCCATTATGATGTCATAATGCAAAATTCCATTATGATGTCATAATGTAACATTCCATTATGATGTCATAATGCAAAATTCCATTATGATGTCATAATGCAACATTCCATTATGATGTCATAATGCAAAATTCCATTATGATGTCATAATGCAACATTCCATTATGATGTCATAATGTAACATTCCATTATGATGTCATAATGCAACATTCCATTATGATGTCATAATGTAACATTCCATTATGATGTCATAATGCAACTGTCAGGACAGTGTCCGGGATATGGGGGTCCCTGAGATATCCCGCAACCCCTGTCCCTGCCTACTTGCCCCCCTGGGCTAACCCCCAGGGCGACAACTGGGCGACGGTCCCTACCCTCACTAGGGAAGCGGGACACGGGAGACAAACAGACACTGAGACAAGCAACGGTAGAATGGTCAGACAATCCGGGTAGGCAACAAGAGGGTACGCAGTACGGAGGGGTCAGGCAAAAACGTAGTCAAGTCCAAAAGCAGGTGTCAGAAAAGCCGAGGTCACAAGAGCAGTCAGGATAAACGCGGGTGCAGCTGGAGAACCAAACTAACACTGGCGAGGCCTGAGAGGAAAACACACCTATTTAAATGCTGTCAGCGCTCCCGCCCCAGAAGCTGATTGGGGCGGGGAGCCTGACAGCAGCAGGGCTAATCAGGGCGGTGCTGGGGACACGCCCCCAGTCTAGCTGCACAGACAGTTACTAGGGAAGCCAGCCTGGTAGTCAGGACACTAGAAGCACCAGCTGCCTCCCTAGCAACCCGGCGGCGACCAGTCTTACAGCGGCCCGGGGAGATCACAAGAACCGGGGTACCTCTGCGCCGCGCTCCTGTACCCCGGGTGGCCGGACCGGTGGTGCGGGCACGGCGGCCCCGAGAGTTGCCGGTTCTGACAGTACCCCCCCTTCTACGGGGGTACACCGGACCCCCATGGCCAGGTGCGGGCTTAAGCGGGAAAGCCCTGTGGAATGCCTGGACTAGGCGTGGCGCATGAACGTCCCTGGCAGGGGCCCACGTCCTATCCTCAGGGCCAAATCCTCTCCAGTGGACCAGGTACTGCAGCCCACCTCTAACCCGTCGGGCATCCACAAGCCTTTCTACTTCATACTCCAGTTCCCCCTGTACCAGAGAGGGAGGAGGCGGGTTCTGGGTGGGGAGAACTGGAGTCACATACTTCTTAAGCAAGTTCTTGTGAAAAACCTTGTGGACCTTCCAGGGGTCAGGAAGTGCCAACTTATATGACACCGGGTTGATAACCTGAGAAACCGTAAATGGGCCAATGAACCGAGGAGCAAGTTTCAGGGAGGGAACCTTAAGTCTCAGATTCTTAGATGATAATAAAACCTGCTCCCCGACCACAAAAGGTGCAGAGATAGTACGTCTTTTATTTGCGTATTTACGCAGTTTCTCTTGGGAACCCTGAAGGTTCTTACGAACCTGGGCCCAAACTGTGCACAGTTCTTCGGCGGATATGTCGGCGGCCGGATTGTTCGAGACCAAAGGAGTAGAAAGCGAGAACCGGGGATGGAACCCATAGTTACAAAAAAAAGGTGACAGTTGGGTCGACGAGTTACCATGGTTGTTAATAGCAAATTCGGCGAGAGGTAAGTAGTTGGCCCACTGATGCTGGTTATCAGAGACAAACAGTCGCAGATACTGGATAAGTTCTTGGTTCATCCGTTCCGTTTGTCCGTTACTCTCGGGATGGAAAGCGGAGGAAAAGGATAAATTAACGTTTAGATTTTTACAGAAGGCTCGCCAGAAGCGAGCGACGAACTGAACCCCTCTATCAGACACAATATCCTCGGGGATCCCATGTAACCGAACAATCTCCTTGATGAACATCTCAGACAAAAGTTTGGCGTTAGGCAACTTGCCAAGTGGAACAAAATGAGACATTTTGGAGAAACGGTCAACTATTACCCAAATGACCGTATTCCCCAGCGAGGATGGCAGATCAGTAATAAAATCCATGGACAAATGGGACCATGGCCTGGACGGAATGGGCAAGGGCAGAAGAGGCCCCTCAGGACGTCTCCTGAGGTTCTTCCCCCTTGCGCAAACCGGGCACGCGGACACAAATACCCGTACATCCTTGGCCATGTGCGGCCACCAATAGAGTCTGGCCGCTAACTCCAGAGTACCCCTGATACCGGGGTGTCCAGCTAGGACTGAAGCATGTGTCTCCTCTAACACTTTCAATCTCAGTGACAACGGGACAAATAATTTGCCTTCCGGAAGGGCTTCAGGAGCAGATTGTTGAGCGGCGTGAATGAGAGGTGAAAGGTCGGAGGAGACAGCAGCGAGGACCACCCCAGGGGAGAGAATGCTCTCAGGCTCCGGCTCGGAAGGTTCCGGAGAACCAAAACTCCTAGACAGGGCATCAGCCTTGACATTCTTAGAACCGGGTCTATAGGTAACAACAAAATTGAACCGAGAGAAAAACAAGGCCCAGCGGGCTTGCCGAGCATTTAACCTCTTAGCGGAATCTAGATAAGTGAGGTTTTTATGGTCAGTGAGTACCGTAATCTGGTGATGGGCTCCTTCCAAAAAATGCCTCCACTCTTCGAAAGCCCACTTAATCGCCAGCAATTCCCGGTTGCCTATATCATAGTTCCGTTCGGTGGACGAAAACTTCCTAGAAAAATAGGCACACGGTCTAAGGTTGGTGAGAGTGGAGGGACCTTGGGACAGTACCGCTCCCACACCAAACTCAGAGGCATCTACCTCCACCACAAAAGGACTGGACAGATCCGGTTGTACTAGGACAGGTGCAGACGAGAACGCCGCCTTTAGGGTATTGAAGGCCCTCAGAGCCTCAGAAGACCAGGTCCTCACATCTGCCCCCTTTCTGGTGAGGTCCGTTAGAGGTTTAGCCACCACGGAGAAGTCTTTAATGAATTTGCGATAGTAGTTGGCGAAGCCGAGGAAGCGTTGAAGGGCTTTCAACGACCCTGGCTGGGCCCACTCCGTGATGGCCTTCACCTTTTCAGGATCCATCTGGAAGTCGCATGGCGTGATGATATACCCCAAAAATGATATCTTTTGTACCCCGAAAACACATTTCTCGAGTTTAGCAAACAGCTTGTTATGTCTGAGTCGAGCTAGCACAGTCTGAACGTGAGTATGGTGACTCGGCAAGTCGGAGGAAAAAATCAAAATGTCGTCTAGATATACAACCACGAACACCCCCATGATATCCTGAAACACTGAGTTCATGTACCCCTGAAAAATGGCGGGGGCGTTACACAATCCAAAAGGCATAACTAGGTATTCGAAATGCCCGAGGGGCGTATTGAAAGCGGTTTTCCACTCATCCCCCTCCCGAATGCGGATGAGGTTGTATGCTCCCCTGAGATCAAGTTTAGAAAACCATCGGGCACCAGCGACCTGGTTGAGGAGGTCAGGAATGAGTGGAAGAGCATACTGGTTTCGGACTGTGATTTTATTTAGCTCTCTATAGTCAATACAGGGCCGGAGACCCCCATCCTTCTTCTCAACGAAGAAAAACCCGGCACCCACCGGGGATTCTGAGGGCCGGATGTGCCCCTTGGCCAGGCTGTCCTGGATGTAGTCCCTCATGGATTCTCTCTCTGGAACCGTAACGTTATAAATGCGGCCCTTAGGAAGTTTGGCCCCAGGAATCAAGTCTATTTTACAGTCCCATTCCCTATGAGGGGGCAGAGCTTCAGATAATTGTTTGGAGAACACGTCAGAAAACTCGGAGAGGTATTCTGGTAGGGGGCTCCCCTCGCAGGTGGAGATTCCCACCTTCACCGCACAAAGGTGGTTGGCACAGCGGGGACCCCACTTTACCAGTTCCAACGTGTCCCAATTTACTACCGGGTTGTGCTCCCGGAGCCAGGGGAGGCCTAGGACGACGTCCACAGACAAATCTCTCATCACTAGAAAGGTGCAGGTTTCCACGTGTAAGGCTCCTATAGTAAACCTTACTTCAGGGGTCACCAGATTAACCACCCCTGCTTGCAAAGGAGTGGAGTCTACTCCTGAAACCAGAATCGGAGTTTCTAAACGTAACAAAACCCCGGACAGTTGAGCAACGAAATTAAAGTTAACGAAATTAGCCGCAGCCCCCGAATCAACAAAGGCTTGCCCAGTACGGTGGAAAGCATGAAATTCTAGGGTGCAAGGCACTAACATTTTGGACAACACAGGGAGTACCTTGGCTCCTAGACAGTCCCCCCGATAACTGCCTAGGAGCGGGAGTTCTTCCTGCCGTGGCTTCTTAGCGCAGGTAGCAATGCGGTGACCCGGCTCCCCACAGTAGAAGCAGAGGTTCTTCTTCAGGCGGTGTTCCCGTCGTTGCTCGGGGTTCACGGCTCCCAGCTCCATGGCCTCGGTGGTGGGAGGGTAAAAGGTCGGGTCAGTCGAAGAAGTAGACGTGGGGAGTGGGGTGGTCCGAGCGGCGTGTCTGGCCCTCAAACGTCGGTCGGCTCGAATAGCCAGCGACATGGCTTGCTCCAGGGTTTTAGGCTCTGGGTGGGCCACAAGTAGGTCCTTGAGACCCTCAGACAGACCGGTCAAAAATAAGTCTTTTAGGGCGGCATCGTTCCACCGGGATTCCGTACAATGTTGACGGAATTGGGAACAGTAGTCCTCCGCCATCTTACAACCCTGGCGCAGGGCCAGAAGTTTGGAGACTGCGTAGCCCGCCCGGTCGGGTTCATCATAAATTTGACCCAGGGCGAAAAAAAAGGCGTCAAGGGATAGTCGGGCTGGAGAGCCAGCTGGTAGCGAGAAAGCCCAATTTTGGGGCTCTCCCCTCAGGCGGGTAATTACGATTCCCACTTTCTGGTATTCAGTACCAGAGGAGTGGGGGCGGAGATCAAAGTAGAGCTTGCAGCTCTCTCTAAATGCAAAAAACTGATCTCTCTCTCCGGAGAAGCAATCCGGAAGCGTGGCTCGAGGTTCTGACATCGTTCCTGGAGCGGACGAGGGCTGCATGGGCCCTGCAGCTGCCACTTGTTCCCGTGGCTGCAAGCGGGCTGTTAGGTCCTGGGCAAGGGTCGTAAGGACCTGGACCTGGTTCGCTACAGCCGCCACGGCCTCCATCGAGGGGCTCAAAGTTGCCGGGCGGATGCAAGGGTCTGACATTAGTTCGGCCAGTGTTACTGTCAGGACAGTGTCCGGGATATGGGGGTCCCTGAGATATCCCGCAACCCCTGTCCCTGCCTACTTGCCCCCCTGGGCTAACCCCCAGGGCGACAACTGGGCGACGGTCCCTACCCTCACTAGGGAAGCGGGACACGGGAGACAAACAGACACTGAGACAAGCAACGGTAGAATGGTCAGACAATCCGGGTAGGCAACAAGAGGGTACGCAGTACGGAGGGGTCAGGCAAAAACGTAGTCAAGTCCAAAAGCAGGTGTCAGAAAAGCCGAGGTCACAAGAGCAGTCAGGATAAACGCGGGTGCAGCTGGAGAACCAAACTAACACTGGCGAGGCCTGAGAGGAAAACACACCTATTTAAATGCTGTCAGCGCTCCCGCCCCAGAAGCTGATTGGGGCGGGGAGCCTGACAGCAGCAGGGCTAATCAGGGCGGTGCTGGGGACACGCCCCCAGTCTAGCTGCACAGACAGTTACTAGGGAAGCCAGCCTGGTAGTCAGGACACTAGAAGCACCAGCTGCCTCCCTAGCAACCCGGCGGCGACCAGTCTTACAGCGGCCCGGGGAGATCACAAGAACCGGGGTACCTCTGCGCCGCGCTCCTGTACCCCGGGTGGCCGGACCGGTGGTGCGGGCACGGCGGCCCCGAGAGTTGCCGGTTCTGACAGCAACATTCCATTATGATGTCATAATGCAAAATTCTTTTATGATGTCATAATGTAACATTCCATTATGATGTCATAATGCAAAATTCCATTATGATGTCATAATGTAACATTCCATTATGATGGCATAATGCAAAATTCCATTATGATGTCATAATGTAACATTCCATTATGATGTCATAATGTAACGTCCCATTATGATGTCATAATGCAAAATTCCATTATGATGTCATAATGTAACGTCCCATTATGATGTCATAATGCAAAATTCCATTATGATGTCATAATGTAACATTCCATTATGATGTCATAATGCAAAATTCCATTATGATGTCATAATGTAAAATTCCATTATGATGTCATAATGCAAAATTCCATTATGATGTCATAATGTAAAATTCCATTATGATGTCATATTGCAAAATTCCATTATGATGTCATAATGCAAAATTCCATTATGATGTCATAATGCAATATTCCATTACGATGTCATAATGTAACATGCCATTATGATGTCATAATGTAACGTCCCATTATGATGTCATAATGCAAAATTCCATTATGATGTCATAATGTAACGTCCCATTATGATGTCATAATGCAAAATTCCATTATGATGTCATAATGTAACATTCCATTATGATGTCATAATGCAAAATTCCATTATGATGTCATAATGTAACATTCCATTATGATGTCATAATGCAAAATTCCATTATGATGTCATAATGTAACATTCCATTATGATGTCATAATGCAAAATTACATTATGATGTCATAATGTAACATTCCATTATGATGTCATAATGCAAAATTCCATTATGATGTCATAATGCAACATTCCATTATGATGTCATAATGCAAAATTCCATTATGATGTCATAATGTAACATTCCATTATGATGTCATAATGTAACGTCCCATTATGATGTCATAATGCAAAATTCCATTATGATGTCATAATGTAACGTCCCATTATGATGTCATAATGCAAAATTCCATTATGATGTCATAATGTAACATTCCATTATGATGTCATAATGCAAAATTCCATTATGATGTCATAATGTAACATTCCATTATGATGTCATAATGCAAAATTCCATTATGATGTCATAATGTAAAATTCCATTATGATGTCATATTGCAAAATTCCATTATGATGTCATAATGCAAAATTCCATTATGATGTCATAATGTAAAATTCCATTATGATGTCATAATGTAACATCCCATTATGATGTCATAATGCAAAATTCCATTATGATGTCATAATGTAACATTCCATTATGATGTCATAATGCAAAATTCCATTATGATGTCATAATGCAATATTCCATTACGATGTCATAATGTAACATGCCATTATGATGTCATAATGCAACATTCCATTATGATGTCATAATGTAACATTCCATTATGATGTCATAATGCAACATTCGATTATGATGTCATAATGTAAAATTCCATTATGATGTCATAATGCAAAATTCCATTATGATGTCATAATGCAAAATTCCGTTATGATGTCATAATGTAAAATTCCATTATGATGCCATAATGCAAAATTCCATTATGATGTCATAATGCAAAATTCCATTATGATGTCATATTGTAAAATTCCATTATGATGTCATAATGCAAAATTTCATTATGATGTCATAATGTAAAATTCCATTATGATGTCATAATGCAAAATTCCATTATGATGTCATAATGTAAAATTCCATTATGATGTCATAATGCAACATTCCATTATGATGTCATAATGCAAGATTCCATTATAATGTCATAATGTAACTATCCATTATGATGTCATAATGTAACATTCCATTATGATGTCATAATGTAACATTCCATTATGATGTCATAATGCAAAATTCCATTATGATGTCATAATGTAACATTCCATTATGATGTCATAATGCAAAATTCCATTATGATGTCATAATGCAAAATTCCATTATGATGTAATAATGCAAAATTCCATTATGATGTCATAATGTAACATTCCATTATGATGTCATAATGCAAAATTCCATTATGATGTCATAATGTAACATTCCATTATGATGCCATAATGCAAAATTCCATTATGATGTCATAATGTAACATTCCATTATGATGTCATAATGCAAAATTCCATTATGATGTCATAATGTAACATTCAATTATGATGTCATAATGTAACATCCCATTATGATGTCATAATGCAACATTCCATTATGATGTCATAATGTAATATCCCATTATGATGTCATAATGTAACATTCCATTATGATGTCATAATGCAAAATTCCATTATGATGTCATAATGCAACATTCCATTATGATGTCATAATGCAAAATTCCATTATGATGTCATAATGTAACATTCCATTATGATGTCATAATGTAACGTCCCATTATGATGTCATAATGCAAAATTCCATTATGATGTCATAATGTAACGTCCCATTATGATGTCATAATGCAAAATTCCATTATGATGTCATAATGTAACATTCCATTATGATGTCATAATGCAAAATTCCATTATGATGTCATAATGTAAAATTCCATTATGATGTCATAATGCAAAATTCCATTATGATGACATAATGTAAAATTCCATTATGATGTCATATTGCAAAATTCCATTATGATGTCATAATGCAAAATTCCATTATGATGTCATAATGTAAAATTCCATTATGATGTCATAATGTAACATCCCATTATGATGTCATAATGCAAAATTCCATTATGATGTCATAATGTAACATTCCATTATGATGTCATAATGCAAAATTCCATTATGATGTCATAATGTAACATTCCATTATGATGTCATAATGCAAAATTCCATTATGATGTCATAATGTAACATCCCATTATGATGTCATAATGCAAAAATTCCATTATGATGTCATAATGTAACATCCCATTATGATGTCATAATGTAAAATTCCATTATGATGTCATATTGCAAAATTCCATTATGATGTCATAATGTAAAATTCCATTATGATGTCATAATGTAACATCCCATTATGATGTCATAATGCAAAATTCCATTATGATGTCATAATGTAACATTCCATTATGATGTCATAATGCAAAATTCCATTATGATGTCATAATGCAAAATTCCATTATGATGTCATAATGCAATATTCCATTACGATGTCATAATGTAACATGCCATTATGATGTCATAATGCAACATTCCATTATGATGTCATAATGTAACATTCCATTATGATGTCATAATGCAAAATTCCATTATGATGTCATAATGTAACATTCCATTATGATGTCATAATGCAAAATTCCATTATGATGTCATAATGTAACATTCCATTATGATGTCATAATGCAAAATTCCATTATGATGTCATAATGTAACATTCAATTATGATGTCATAATGTAACATCCCATTATGATGTCATAATGCAACATTCCATTATGATGTCATAATGTAATATCCCGTTATGATGTCATAATGTAACATTCCATTATGATGTCATAATGCAAAATTCCATTATGATGTCATAATGTAACATTCCATTATGATGTCATAATGCAAAATTCCATTATGATGTCATAATGTAACATTCCATTATGATGTCATAATGCAAAATTCCATTATGATGTCATAATGTAACATTCCATTATGATGTCATAATGCAAAATTACATTATGATGTCATAATGTAACATTCCATTATGATGTCATAATGCAAAATTCCATTATGATGTCATAATGCAACATTCCATTATGATGTCATAATGCAAAATTCCATTATGATGTCATAATGTAACATTCCATTATGATGTCATAATGTAACGTCCCATTATGATGTCATAATGCAAAATTCCATTATGATGTCATAATGTAACGTCCCATTATGATGTCATAATGCAAAATTCCATTATGATGTCATAATGTAACATTCCATTATGATGTCATAATGCAAAATTCCATTATGATGTCATAATGTAACATTCCATTATGATGTCATAATGCAAAATTCCATTATGATGTCATAATGTAAAATTCCATTATGATGTCATATTGCAAAATTCCATTATGATGTCATAATGCAAAATTCCATTATGATGTCATAATGTAAAATTCCATTATGATGTCATAATGTAACATCCCATTATGATGTCATAATGCAAAATTCCATTATGATGTCATATTGTAACATTCCATTATGATGTCATAATGCAAAATTCCATTATGATGTCATAATGCAATATTCCATTACGATGTCATAATGTAACATGCCATTATGATGTCATAATGCAACATTCCATTATGATGTCATAATGCAAGATTCCATTATGATGTCATAATGTAACTATCCATTATGATGTCATAATGTAACATTCCATTATGATGTCATAATGCAAAATTCCATTATGATGTCATAATGCAAAATTCCGTTATGATGTCATAATGTAAAATTCCATTATGATGTCATAATGCAAAATTCCATTATGATGTCATAATGCAAAATTCCATTATGATGTCATATTGTAAAATTCCATTATGATGTCATAATGCAAAATTTCATTATGATGTCATAATGTAAAATTCCATTATGATGTCATAATGCAAAATTCCATTATGATGTCATAATGTAAAATTCCATTATGATGTCATAATGCAACATTCCATTATGATGTCATAATGCAAGATTCCATTATGATGTCATAATGTAACTATCCATTATGATGTCATAATGTAACATTCCATTATGATGTCATAATGTAACATTCCATTATGATGTCATAATGCAAAATTCCATTATGATGTCATAATGTAACATTCCATTATGATGTCATAATGCAAAATTCCATTATGATGTCATAATGCAAAATTCCATTATGATGTAATAATGCAAAATTCCATTATGATGTCATAATGTAACATTCCATTATGATGTCATAATGCAAAATTCCATTATGATGTCATAATGTAACATTCCATTATGATGTCATAATGCAAAATTCCATTATGATGTCATAATGTAACATTCCATTATGATGTCATAATGCAAAATTCCATTATGATGTCATAATGTAACATTCAATTATGATGTCATAATGTAACATCCCATTATGATGTCATAATGCAACATTCCATTATGATGTCATAATGTAATATCCCATTATGATGTCATAATGTAACATTCCATTATGATGTCATAATGCAAAATTCCATTATGATGTCATAATGCAACATTCCATTATGATGTCATAATGCAAAATTCCATTATGATGTCATAATGTAACATTCCATTATGATGTCATAATGTAACGTCCCATTATGATGTCATAATGCAAAATTCCATTATGATGTCATAATGTAACGTCCCATTATGATGTCATAATGCAAAATTCCATTATGATGTCATAATGTAACATTCCATTATGATGTCATAATGCAAAATTCCATTATGATGTCATAATGTAAAATTCCATTATGATGTCATAATGCAAAATTCCATTATGATGACATAATGTAAAATTCCATTATGATGTCATATTGCAAAATTCCATTATGATGTCATAATGCAAAATTCCATTATGATGTCATAATGTAAAATTCCATTATGATGTCATAATGTAACATCCCATTATGATGTCATAATGCAAAATTCCATTATGATGTCATAATGCAAAATTCCATTATGATGTCATAATGTAACATTCCATTATGATGTCATAATCCAAAATTCCATTATGATGTCATAATGTAACATCCCATTATGATGTCATAATGCAAAAATTCCATTATGATGTCATAATGTAACATCCCATTATGATGTCATAATGCAAAATTCCATTATGATGTCATAATGCAACATTCCATTATGATGTCATAATGTAACATTCCATTATGATGTCAAATTGCAACTTTCCATTATGATGTCATAATTCAAAATTCCATTATGATGTCATAATGTAACATTCCATTATGATGTCATAATGCAAAATTCCATTATGATGTCATAATGTAACATTCCATTATGATGTCATAATGCAAAATTCCATTATGATGTCATAATGTAACATTCCATTATGATGTCATAATGCAAAATTCCATTATGATGTCATAATGTAACATTCCATTATGATGTCATAATGCAAAATTCCATTATGATGTCATAATGCAACATTCCATTATGATGTCATAATGCAAAATTCCATTATGATGTCATAATGTAACATTCCATTATGATGTCATAATGTAACGTCCCATTATGATGTCATAATGCAAAATTCCATTATGATGTCATAATGTAACGTCCCATTATGATGTCATAATGCAAAATTCCATTATGATGTCATAATGCAAAATTCCATTATGATGTCATAATGTAACATTCCATTATGATGTCATAATGCAAAATTCCATTATGATGTCATAATGTAACATTCCATTATGATGTCATAATGCAAAATTCCATTATGATGTCATAATGTAAAATTCCATTATGATGTCATATTGCAAAATTCCATTATGATGTCATAATGCAAAATTCCATTATGATGTCATAATGTAAAATTCCATTATGATGTCATAATGTAACATCCCATTATGATGTCATAATGCAAAATTCCATTATGATGTCATAATGTAACATTCCATTATGATGTCATAATGCAAAATTCCATTACGATGTCATAATGCAATATTCCATTACGATGTCATAATGTAACATGCCATTATGATGTCATAATGCAACATTCCATTATGATGTCATAATGTAACATTCCATTATGATGTCATAATGTAAAATTCCATTATGATGTCATAATGCAAAATTCCATTATGATGTCATAATGCAAAATTCCATTATGATGTCATAATGCAAAATTCCATTATGATGTCATAATGCAAAATTCCATTATGATGTCATAATGCAAAATTCCATTATGATGTCATATTGTAAAATTCCATTATGATGTCATAATGCAAAATTCCATTATGATGTCATAATGTAAAATTCCATTATGATGTCATAATGCAAAATTCCATTATGATGTCATAATGCAAAATTCCATTATGATGTCATATTGTAAAATTCCATTATGATGTCATAATGCAAAATTCCATTATGATGTCATAATGTAAAATTCCATTATGATGTCATAATGCAAAATTCCATTATGATGTCATAATGCAAAATTCCATTATGATGTCATAATGCAACATTCCATTATGATGTCATAATGCAAGATTCCATTATGATGTCATAATGTAACTATCCATTATGATGTCATAATGTAACATTCCATTATGATGTCATAATGTAACATTCCATTATGATGTCATAATGCAAAATTCCATTATGATGTCATAATGTAACATTCCATTATGATGTCATAATGCAAAATTCCATTATGATGTCATAATGCAAAATTCCATTATGATGTCATAATGCAAAATTCCATTATGATGTCATAATGTAACATTCCATTATGATGTCATAATGCAAAATTCCATTATGATGTCATAATGTAACATTCCATTATGATGTCATAATGCAAAATTCCATTATGATGTCATAATGTAACATTCCATTATGATGTCATAATGTAACATCCCATTATGATGTCATAATGCAACATTCCATTATGATGTCATAATGTAACATTCCATTATGATGTCATAATGCAACATTCCATTATGATGTCATAATGCAAAATTCCATTATGATGTCATAATGTAACATTCCATTATGATGTCATAATGCAAAATTCCATTATGATGTCATAATGTAACATTCCATTATGATGTCATAATGCAAAATTCCATTATGATGTCATAATGTAACATTCCATTATGATGTCATAATGCAAAATTCCATTATGATGTCATAATGTAACATTCCATTATGATGTCATAATGTAACGTCCCATTATGATGTCATAATGCAAAATTCCATTATGATGTCATAATGTAACGTCCCATTATGATGTCATAATGCAAAATTCCATTATGATGTCATAATGTAACATTCCATTATGATGTCATAATGCAAAATTCCATTATGATGTCATAATGTAAAATTCCATTATGATGTCATAATGCAAAATTCCATTATGATGTCATAATGTAAAATTCCATTATGATGTCATATTGCAAAATTCCATTATGATGTCATAATGCAAAATTCCATTATGATGTCATAATGTAAAATTCCATTATGATGTCATAATGTAACATCCCATTATGATGTCATAATGCAAAATTCCATTATGATGTCATAATGTAACATTCCATTATGATGTCATAATGCAAAATTCCATTATGATGTCATAATGCAAAATTCCATTATGATGTCATAATGCAATATTCCATTACGATGTCATAATGTAACATGCCATTATGATGTCACAATGTAACATTCCATTATGATGTCACAATGTAACATTCCATTATGATGTCATAATGCAAAATTCCATTATGATGTCATAATGTAACATTCCATTATGATGTCATAATGCAAAATTCCATTATGATGTCATAATGTAACATTCCATTATGATGTCATAATGCAAAATTCCATTATGATGTCATAATGTAACATTCAATTATGATGTCATAATGTAACATCCCATTATGATGTCATAATGCAACATTCCATTATGATGTCATAATGTAATATCCCATTATGATGTCATAATGTAACATTCCATTATGATGTCATAATGCAAAATTCCATTATGATGTCATAATGTAACATTCCATTATGATGTCATAATGCAAAATTCCATTATGATGTCATAATGTAAAATTCCATTATGATGTCATAATGTAACATTCCATTATGATGTCACAATGCAAAATTCCATTATGATGTCATAATGTAACATTCCATTATGATGTCATAATGTGACATTCCATTATGATGTCATAATTTAACATTCCATTATGATGTCATAATGCAAAATTCCATTATGATGTCATAATGTAACATTCCATTATGATGTCATAATGCAAAATTCCATTATGATGTCATAATGTAACATTCCATTATGATGTCATAATGCAAAATTCCATTATGATGTCATAATGTAACATCCCATTATGATGTCATAATGCAAAATTCCATTATGATGCCATAATGTAACATCCCATTATGATGTCATAATGCAAAAATTCCATTATGATGTCATAATGTAACATCTCATTATGATGTCATAATGCAACATTCCATTATGATGTCATAATGCAACATTCCATTATGATGTCATAATGTAACATTCCATTATGATGTCATATTGCAACTTTCCATTATGATGTCATAATTCAAAATTCCATTATGATGTCATAATGTAACATTCCATTATGATGTCATAATGCAAAATTCCATTATGATGTCATAATGTAACATTCCATTATGATGTCATAATGCAAAATTCCATTATGATGTCATAATGTAACATTCCATTATGATGTCATAATGCAAAATTCCATTATGATGTCATAATGTAACATTCCATTATGATGTCATAATGCAAAATTCCATTATGATGTCATAATGCAACATTCCATTATGATGTCATAATGCAAAATTCCATTATGATGTCATAATGCAACATTCCATTATGATGTCATAATGTAACATTCCATTATGATGTCATAATGCAACATTCCATTATGATGTCATAATGTAACATTCCATTATGATGTCATAATGCAACATTCCATTATGATGTCATGATGCAAAATTCCATTATGATGTCATAATGTAACATTCCATTATGATGTCATAATGCAAAATTCCATTATGATGTCATAATGTAACATTCCATTATGATGTCATAATGCAAAATTCCATTATGATGTCATAATGTAACATTCCATTATAATGTCATAATGTAACGTCCCATTATGATGTCATAATGCAAAATTCCATTATGATGTCATAATGTAACGTCCCATTATGATGTCATAATGCAAAATTCCGTTATGATGTCATAATGTAACATTCCATTATGATGTCATAATGCAAAATTCCATTGTGATGTCATAATGTAAAATTCCATTATGATGTCATAATGCAAAATTCCATTATGATGTCATAATGTAAAATTCCATTATGATGTCATAATGCAAAATTCCATTATGATGTCATAATGCAATATTCCATTACGATGTCATAATGTAACATGCCATTATGATGTCATAATGCAACATTCCATTATAATGTCATAATGTAACATTCCATTATGATGTCATACTGCAACATTCGATTATGATGTCATAATGTAAAATTCCATTATGATGTCATAATGCAAAATTCCATTATGATGTCATAATGCAAAATTCCATTATGATGTCATAATGTAAAATTCCATTATGATGTCATAATGCAAAATTCCATTATGATGTCATAATGCAGAATTCCATTATGATGTCATATTGTAAAATTCCATTATGATGCCATAATGCAAAATTCCATTATGATGTCATAATGTAAAATTCCATTATGATGTCATAATGCAAAATTCCATTATGATGTCATAATGTAAAATTCCATTATGATGTCATAATGCAAAATTCCATTATGATGTCATAATGCAAAATTCCATTATGATGTCATAATGTAAAATTCCATTATGATGTCATAATGCAAAATTCCATTATGATGTCATAATGTAACATTCCATTATGATGTCATAATGCAAAATTCCATTATGATGTCATAATGCAAAATTCTATTATGATGTCATAATGCAAAATTCCATTATGATGTCATAATGTAAAACTCCATTATGATGTCATAATGCAAAATTCCATTATGATGTCATAATGTAAAATTCCATTATGATGTCATAATGCAAATTTCCATTATGAGGTCATAATGCAAAATTTTATTATGATATCATAATGTGACATTCCATTATGATGTAATAATGCTAAATTCCATTATGATGTCATAATGCAAAATTCCATTATGATGTCATAATGTAACATTCCATTATGATGTCATAATGCAAAATTCCATTATGATGTCATAATGCAAAATTCCATTATGATGTCTTAATGTAAAATTCCATTATGATGTCATAATGCAAAATTCCATTATGATGTCATAATGTAAAATTCCATTATGATGTCATAATGTAACATCCCATTATGATGTCATAATGTAAAATTCCATTATGATGTCACAATGTAACATTCCATTATGATGTCACAATGCAAAATTCCATTATGATGTCATAATGTAACATTCCATTATGATGTCATAATGTGACATTCCATTATGATGTCATAATTTAACATTCCATTATGATGTCATAATGCAAAATTCCATTATGATGTCATAATGTAACATTCCATTATGATGTCATAATGCAAAATTCCATTATGATGTCATAATGTAACATTCCATTATGATGTCATAATGCAAAATTCCATTATGATGTCATAATGTAACATCCCATTATGATGTCATAATGCAAAATTCCATTATGATGCCATAATGTAACATCCCATTATGATGTCATAATGCAAAAATTCCATTATGATGTCATAATGTAACATCCCATTATGATGTCATAATGCAACATTCCATTATGATGTCATAATGCAACATTCCATTATGATGTCATAATGTAACATTCCATTATGATGTCATATTGCAACTTTCCATTATGATGTCATAATTCAAAATTCCATTATGATGTCATAATGTAACATTCCATTATGATGTCATAATGCAAAATTCCATTATGATGTCATAATGTAACATTCCATTATGATGTCATAATGCAAAATTCCATTATGATGTCATAATGTAACATTCCATTATGATGTCATAATGCAAAATTCCATTATGATGTCATAATGTAACATTCCATTATGATGTCATAATGCAAAATTCCATTATGATGTCATAATGCAACATTCCATTATGATGTCATAATGCAAAATTCCATTATGATGTCATAATGCAACATTCCATTATGATGTCATAATGTAACATTCCATTATGATGTCATAATGCAACATTCCATTATGATGTCATAATGTAACATTCCATTATGATGTCATAATGCAACATTCCATTATGATGTCATGATGCAAAATTCCATTATGATGTCATAATGTAACATTCCATTATGATGTCATAATGCAAAATTCCATTATGATGTCATAATGTAACATTCCATTATGATGTCATAATGCAAAATTCCATTATGATGTCATAATGTAACATTCCATTATGATGTCATAATGTAACGTCCCATTATGATGTCATAATGCAAAATTCCATTATGATGTCATAATGTAACGTCCCATTATGATGTCATAATGCAAAATTCCGTTATGATGTCATAATGTAACATTCCATTATGATGTCATAATGCAAAATTCCATTGTGATGTCATAATGTAAAATTCCATTATGATGTCATAATGCAAAATTCCATTATGATGTCATAATGTAAAATTCCATTATGATGTCATATTGCAAAATTCCATTATGATGTCATAATGCAAAATTCCATTATGATGTCATAATGTAAAATTCCATTATGATGTCATAATGTAACATCCCATTATGATGTCATAATGCAAAATTCCATTATGATGTCATAATGTAACATTCCATTATGATGTCATAATGCAAAATTCCATTATGATGTCATAATGCAATATTCCATTACGATGTCATAATGTAACATGCCATTATGATGTCATAATGCAACATTCCATTATAATGTCATAATGTAACATTCCATTATGATGTCATACTGCAACATTCGATTATGATGTCATAATGTAAAATTCCATTATGATGTCATAATGCAAAATTCCATTATGATGTCATAATGCAAAATTCCATTATGATGTCATAATGTAAAATTCCATTATGATGTCATAATGCAAAATTCCATTATGATGTCATAATGCAGAATTCCATTATGATGTCATATTGTAAAATTCCATTATGATGCCATAATGCAAAATTCCATTATGATGTCATAATGTAAAATTCCATTATGATGTCATAATGCAAAATTCCATTATGATGTCATAATGTAAAATTCCATTATGATGTCATAATGCAAAATTCCATTATGATGTCATAATGCAAAATTCCATTATGATGTCATAATGTAAAATTCCATTATGATGTCATAATGCAAAATTCCATTATGATGTCATAATGTAACATTCCATTATGATGTCATAATGCAAAATTCCATTATGATGTCATAATGCAAAATTCTATTATGATGTCATAATGCAAAATTCCATTATGATGTCATAATGTAAAACTCCATTATGATGTCATAATGCAAAATTCCATTATGATGTCATAATGTAAAATTCCATTATGATGTCATAATGCAAATTTCCATTATGAGGTCATAATGCAAAATTTCATTATGATATCATAATGTGACATTCCATTATGATGTAATAATGCTAAATTCCATTATGATGTCATAATGCAAAATTCCATTATGATGTCATAATGTAACATTCCATTATGATGTCATAATGCAAAATTCCATTATGATGTCATAATGCAAAATTCCATTATGATGTCTTAATGTAAAATTCCATTATGATGTCATAATGCAAAATTCCATTATGATGTCATAATGTAACATCCCATTATGATGTCATAATGCAAAATTCCATTATGATGCCATAATGTAACATCCCATTATGATGTCATAATGCAAAAATTCCATTATGATGTCATAATGTAACATCCCATTATGATGTCATAATGCAACATTCCATTATGATGTCATAATGCAACATTCCATTATGATGTCATAATGTAACATTCCATTATGATGTCATATTGCAACTTTCCATTATGATGTCATAATTCAAAATTCCATTATGATGTCATAATGTAACATTCCATTATGATGTCATAATGCAAAATTCCATTATGATGTCATAATGTAACATTCCATTATGATGTCATAATGCAAAATTCCATTATGATGTCATAATGTAACATTCCATTATGATGTCATAATGCAAAATTCCATTATGATGTCATAATGTAACATTCCATTATGATGTCATAATGCAAAATTCCATTATGATGTCATAATGCAACATTCCATTATGATGTCATAATGCAAAATTCCATTATGATGTCATAATGCAACATTCCATTATGATGTCATAATGCAAAATTCCATTATGATGTCATAATGCAACATTCCATTATGATGTCATAATGTAACATTCCATTATGATGTCATAATGCAACATTCCATTATGATGTCATGATGCAAAATTCCATTATGATGTCATAATGCAACATTCCATTATGATGTCATAATGCAAAATTCCATTATGATGTCATAATGTAACATTCCATTATGATGTCATAATGCAAAATTCCATTATGATGTCATAATGTAACATTCCATTATGATGTCATAATGTAACGTCCCATTATGATGTCATAATGCAAAATTCCATTATGATGTCATAATGTAACGTCCCATTATGATGTCATAATGCAAAATTCCGTTATGATGTCATAATGTAACATTCCATTATGATGTCATAATGCAAAATTCCATTGTGATGTCATAATGTAAAATTCCATTATGATGTCATAATGCAAAATTCCATTATGATGTCATAATGTAAAATTCCATTATGATGTCATATTGCAAAATTCCATTATGATGTCATAATGCAAAATTCCATTATGATGTCATAATGTAAAATTCCATTATGATGTCATAATGTAACATCCCATTATGATGTCATAATGCAAAATTCCATTATGATGTCATAATGTAACATTCCATTATGATGTCATAATGCAAAATTCCATTATGATGTCATAATGCAATATTCCATTACGATGTCATAATGTAACATGCCATTATGATGTCATAATGCAACATTCCATTATAATGTCATAATGTAACATTCCATTATGATGTCATACTGCAACATTCGATTATGATGTCATAATGTAAAATTCCATTATGATGTCATAATGCAAAATTCCATTATGATGTCATAATGCAAAATTCCATTATGATGTCATAATGTAATATTCCATTATGATGTCATAATGCAAAATTCCATTATGATGTCATAATGCAGAATTCCATTATGATGTCATATTGTAAAATTCCATTATGATGCCATAATGCAAAATTCCATTATGATGTCATAATGTAAAATTCCATTATGATGTCATAATGCAAAATTCCATTATGATGTCATAATGTAAAATTCCATTATGATGTCATAATGCAAAATTCCATTATGATGTCATAATGCAAAATTCCATTATGATGTCATAATGTAAAATTCCATTATGATGTCATAATGCAAAATTCCATTATGATGTCATAATGTAACATTCCATTATGATGTCATAATGCAAAATTCCATTATGATGTCATAATGCAAAATTCTATTATGATGTCATAATGCAAAATTCCATTATGATGTCATAATGTAAAACTCCATTATGATGTCATAATGCAAAATTCCATTATGATGTCATAATGTAAAATTCCATTATGATGTCATAATGCAAATTTCCATTATGAGGTCATAATGCAAAATTTCATTATGATATCATAATGTGACATTCCATTATGATGTAATAATGCTAAATTCCATTATGATGTCATAATGCAAAATTCCATTATGATGTCATAATGTAACATTCCATTATGATGTCATAATGCAAAATTCCATTATGATGTCATAATGCAAAATTCCATTATGATGTCTTAATGTAAAATTCCATTATGATGTCATAATGCAAAATTCCATTATGATGTCATAATGTAAAATTCCATTATGATGTCATAATGTAACATCCCATTATGATGTCATAATGTAAAATTCCATTATGATGTCACAATGTAACATTCCATTATGATGTCACAATGCAAAATTCCATTATGATGTCATAATGTAACATTCCATTATGATGTCATAATGTGACATTCCATTATGATGTCATAATTTAACATTCCATTATGATGTCATAATGCAAAATTCCATTATGATGTCATAATGTAACATTCCATTATGATGTCATAATGCAAAATTCCATTATGATGTCATAATGTAACATTCCATTATGATGTCATAATGCAAAATTCCATTATGATGTCATAATGTAACATCCCATTATGATGTCATAATGCAAAATTCCATTATGATGCCATAATGTAACATCCCATTATGATGTCATAATGCAAAAATTCCATTATGATGTCATAATGTAACATCCCATTATGATGTCATAATGCAACATTCCATTATGATGTCATAATGCAACATTCCATTATGATGTCATAATGTAACATTCCATTATGATGTCATATTGCAACTTTCCATTATGATGTCATAATTCAAAATTCCATTATGATGTCATAATGTAACATTCCATTATGATGTCATAATGCAAAATTCCATTATGATGTCATAATGTAACATTCCATTATGATGTCATAATGCAAAATTCCATTATGATGTCATAATGTAACATTCCATTATGATGTCATAATGCAAAATTCCATTATGATGTCATAATGTAACATTCCATTATGATGTCATAATGCAAAATTCCATTATGATGTCATAATGCAACATTCCATTATGATGTCATAATGCAAAATTCCATTATGATGTCATAATGCAACATTCCATTATGATGTCATAATGTAACATTCCATTATGATGTCATAATGCAACATTCCATTATGATGTCATAATGTAACATTCCATTATGATGTCATAATGCAACATTCCATTATGATGTCATGATGCAAAATTCCATTATGATGTCATAATGTAACATTCCATTATGATGTCATAATGCAAAATTCCATTATGATGTCATAATGTAACATTCCATTATGATGTCATAATGCAAAATTCCATTATGATGTCATAATGTAACATTCCATTATGATGTCATAATGTAACGTCCCATTATGATGTCATAATGCAAAATTCCATTATGATGTCATAATGTAACGTCCCATTATGATGTCATAATGCAAAATTCCGTTATGATGTCATAATGTAACATTCCATTATGATGTCATAATGCAAAATTCCATTGTGATGTCATAATGTAAAATTCCATTATGATGTCATAATGCAAAATTCCATTATGATGTCATAATGTAAAATTCCATTATGATGTCATATTGCAAAATTCCATTATGATGTCATAATGCAAAATTCCATTATGATGTCATAATGTAAAATTCCATTATGATGTCATAATGTAACATCCCATTATGATGTCATAATGCAAAATTCCATTATGATGTCATAATGTAACATTCCATTATGATGTCATAATGCAAAATTCCATTATGATGTCATAATGCAATATTCCATTACGATGTCATAATGTAACATGCCATTATGATGTCATAATGCAACATTCCATTATAATGTCATAATGTAACATTCCATTATGATGTCATACTGCAACATTCGATTATGATGTCATAATGTAAAATTCCATTATGATGTCATAATGCAAAATTCCATTATGATGTCATAATGCAAAATTCCATTATGATGTCATAATGTAATATTCCATTATGATGTCATAATGCAAAATTCCATTATGGTGTCATAATGCAGAATTCCATTATGATGTCATATTGTAAAATTCCATTATGATGCCATAATGCAAAATTCCATTATGATGTCATAATGTAAAATTCCATTATGATGTCATAATGCAAAATTCCATTATGATGTCATAATGTAAAATTCCATTATGATGTCATAATGCAAAATTCCATTATGATGTCATAATGCAAAATTCCATTATGATGTCATAATGTAAAATTCCATTATGATGTCATAATGCAAAATTCCATTATGATGTCATAATGTAACATTCCATTATGATGTCATAATGCAAAATTCCATTATGATGTCATAATGCAAAATTCTATTATGATGTCATAATGCAAAATTCCATTATGATGTCATAATGTAAAACTCCATTATGATGTCATAATGCAAAATTCCATTATGATGTCATAATGTAAAATTCCATTATGATGTCATAATGCAAATTTCCATTATGAGGTCATAATGCAAAATTTCATTATGATATCATAATGTGACATTCCATTATGATGTAATAATGCTAAATTCCATTATGATGTCATAATGCAAAATTCCATTATGATGTCATAATGTAACATTCCATTATGATGTCATAATGCAAAATTCCATTATGATGTCATAATGCAAAATTCCATTATGATGTCTTAATGTAAAATTCCATTATGATGTCATAATGCAAAATTCCATTATGATGTCATAATGCAAAATTCCATTATGATGTCATTATGTAACATTCCATTATGATGTCATAATGCAACATTCCATTATGATGTCATAATGCAAAATTCCATTATGATGTCATAATGTAACATTCCATTATGATGTCATAATGTAACGTCCCATTATGATGTCATAATGCAAAATTCCATTATGATGTCATAATGTAACGTCCCATTATGATGTCATAATTTAACATTCCATTATGATGTCATAATGCAAAATTCCATTATGATGTCATAATGTAACATTCCATTATGATGTCATAATGCAAAATTCTATTATGATGTCATAATGTAACATTCCATTATGATGTCATAATGCAAAATTCCATTATGATGTCATAATGTAACATCCCATTATGATGTCATAATGCAAAATTCCATTATGATGTCATAATGTAACATCCCATTATGATGTCATAATGCAAAAATTCCATTAATATGTCATAATGTAACATCCCATTATGATGTCATAATGCAAAATTCCATTATGATGTCATAATGTAAAATTCCATTATGATGTCATAATGCAAAATTCCATTATGATGTCATAATGTAACATCCCATTATGATGTCATAATGCAAAAATTCCATTAAGATGTCATAATGTAACATTCCATTATGATGTCATAATGCAAAATTCCATTGTGATGTCATAATGTAAAATTCCATTATGATGTCATAATGCAAAATTCCATTATGATGTCATAATGTAAAATTCCATTATGATGTCATATTGCAAAATTCCATTATGATGTCATAATGCAAAATTCCATTATGATGTCATAATGTAAAATTCCATTATGATGTCATAATGTAACATCCCATTATGATGTCATAATGCAAAATTCCATTATGATGTCATAATGTAACATTCCATTATGATGTCATAATGCAAAATTCCATTATGATGTCATAATGCAATATTCCATTACGATGTCATAATGTAACATGCCATTATGATGTCATAATGCAACATTCCATTATAATGTCATAATGTAACATTCCATTATGATGTCATACTGCAACATTCGATTATGATGTCATAATGTAAAATTCCATTATGATGTCATAATGCAAAATTCCATTATGATGTCATAATGCAAAATTCCATTATGATGTCATAATGTAATATTCCATTATGATGTCATAATGCAAAATTCCATTATGATGTCATAATGCAGAATTCCATTATGATGTCATATTGTAAAATTCCATTATGATGCCATAATGCAAAATTCCATTATGATGTCATAATGTAAAATTCCATTATGATGTCATAATGCAAAATTCCATTATGATGTCATAATGTAAAATTCCATTATGATGTCATAATGCAAAATTCCATTATGATGTCATAATGCAAAATTCCATTATGATGTCATAATGTAAAATTCCATTATGATGTCATAATGCAAAATTCCATTATGATGTCATAATGTAACATTCCATTATGATGTCATAATGCAAAATTCCATTATGATGTCATAATGCAAAATTCTATTATGATGTCATAATGCAAAATTCCATTATGATGTCATAATGTAAAACTCCATTATGATGTCATAATGCAAAATTCCATTATGATGTCATAATGTAAAATTCCATTATGATGTCATAATGCAAATTTCCATTATGAGGTCATAATGCAAAATTTCATTATGATATCATAATGTGACATTCCATTATGATGTAATAATGCTAAATTCCATTATGATGTCATAATGCAAAATTCCATTATGATGTCATAATGTAACATTCCATTATGATGTCATAATGCAAAATTCCATTATGATGTCATAATGCAAAATTCCATTATGATGTCTTAATGTAAAATTCCATTATGATGTCATAATGCAAAATTCCATTATGATGTCATAATGCAAAATTCCATTATGATGTCATTATGTAACATTCCATTATGATGTCATAATGCAACATTCCATTATGATGTCATAATGCAAAATTCCATTATGATGTCATAATGTAACATTCCATTATGATGTCATAATGTAACGTCCCATTATGATGTCATAATGCAAAATTCCATTATGATGTCATAATGTAACGTCCCATTATGATGTCATAATTTAACATTCCATTATGATGTCATAATGCAAAATTCCATTATGATGTCATAATGTAACATTCCATTATGATGTCATAATGCAAAATTCTATTATGATGTCATAATGTAACATTCCATTATGATGTCATAATGCAAAATTCCATTATGATGTCATAATGTAACATTCCATTATGATGTCATAATGCAAAATTCCATTATGATGTCATAATGCAAAATTCTATTATGATGTCATAATGCAAAATTCCATTATGATGTCATAATGTAAAACTCCATTATGATGTCATAATGCAAAATTCCATTATGATGTCATAATGTAAAATTCCATTATGATGTCATAATGCAAATTTCCATTATGAGGTCATAATGCAAAATTTCATTATGATATCATAATGTGACATTCCATTATGATGTAATAATGCTAAATTCCATTATGATGTCATAATGCAAAATTCCATTATGATGTCATAATGTAACATTCCATTATGATGTCATAATGCAAAATTCCATTATGATGTCATAATGCAAAATTCCATTATGATGTCTTAATGTAAAATTCCATTATGATGTCATAATGCAAAATTCCATTATGATGTCATAATGCAAAATTCCATTATGATGTCATTATGTAACATTCCATTATGATGTCATAATGCAACATTCCATTATGATGTCATAATGCAAAATTCCATTATGATGTCATAATGTAACATTCCATTATGATGTCATAATGTAACGTCCCATTATGATGTCATAATGCAAAATTCCATTATGATGTCATAATGTAACGTCCCATTATGATGTCATAATTTAACATTCCATTATGATGTCATAATGCAAAATTCCATTATGATGTCATAATGTAACATTCCATTATGATGTCATAATGCAAAATTCTATTATGATGTCATAATGTAACATTCCATTATGATGTCATAATGCAAAATTCCATTATGATGTCATAATGTAACATCCCATTATGATGTCATAATGCAAAATTCCATTATGATGTCATAATGTAACATCCCATTATGATGTCATAATGCAAAAATTCCATTAAGATGTCATAATGTAACATCCCATTATGATGTCATAATGCAAAATTCCATTATGATGTCATAATGTAAAATTCCATTATGATGTCATAATGCAAAATTCCATTATGATGTCATAATGTAACATCCCATTATGATGTCATAATGCAAAAATTCCATTAAGATGTCATAATGTAACATTCCATTATGATGTCATAATGCAAAATTCCATTGTGATGTCATAATGTAAAATTCCATTATGATGTCATAATGCAAAATTCCATTATGATGTCATAATGTAAAATTCCATTATGATGTCATATTGCAAAATTCCATTATGATGTCATAATGCAAAATTCCATTATGATGTCATAATGTAAAATTCCATTATGATGTCATAATGTAACATCCCATTATGATGTCATAATGCAAAATTCCATTATGATGTCATAATGTAACATTCCATTATGATGTCATAATGCAAAATTCCATTATGATGTCATAATGCAATATTCCATTACGATGTCATAATGTAACATGCCATTATGATGTCATAATGCAACATTCCATTATAATGTCATAATGTAACATTCCATTATGATGTCATACTGCAACATTCGATTATGATGTCATAATGTAAAATTCCATTATGATGTCATAATGCAAAATTCCATTATGATGTCATAATGCAAAATTCCATTATGATGTCATAATGTAATATTCCATTATGATGTCATAATGCAAAATTCCATTATGATGTCATAATGCAGAATTCCATTATGATGTCATATTGTAAAATTCCATTATGATGCCATAATGCAAAATTCCATTATGATGTCATAATGTAAAATTCCATTATGATGTCATAATGCAAAATTCCATTATGATGTCATAATGTAAAATTCCATTATGATGTCATAATGCAAAATTCCATTATGATGTCATAATGCAAAATTCC